>NC_142213.1:10982826-11160326 GCF_049639895.1 Pseudopodoces humilis | reverse complement strand
AACCTTTATTACAGTCCAGCAGTAAATATGTATTTTCACTATGCCAAGTTCAGCAATAGGTCCTATATAAAAGAGCTAATCAGAAAAAAATATAGTTGATGTAAAATATCTGTTCAAGCTAAGCATTCACTTGCTCTGCAATATGCAACACAGAAACTAATTCAAATTGTAAGCACTGAGTTTAAAATGCTGAGTAGGATAAACTGGCTCACAGCTGTGTCTCATGGCTGGCAATATGAATGTTACTGCACAAAACTCTCAGAAACCCACTCTGGAGATCCCCCTGAGCCCAAAGGGAAACACTGCAACAACATGGGCCCTGCCCCGTGCACCTCCCTTGGAGACTGCAGCCCTACAGGATGTTTAGGTTCTGGAGGAAACTCCACACATCCCTGCTTTTGATTGTTCTAATTAACTCTGGAATTAACCTCAAAGTCCCCATCACTCAGCTCTTCCACACCCAGCTCATGACTCCCTATTCTTGAGGGCTCAGACACAGCCCAGGAAGAGAAGACCACCCTGCCCCAGCCTCTGTGGCCAGCAAGAACACTGGACACAACAAAGTCTTTTTATGGCCCTTATATTTCTGAGTACTGTCAAGGTAACACATCCCTATCACTTCTATTTTGAGTTTTAAAAAAGAAAAATTAATTCCCTTTTGTAAAATTTAGCTCATGGAATATACAGGATGTAGGAAAATGCTGCTTTTTTCTTGCTGCCATACTCTCTCTGGCTCTCCTTCTGAACTACTCTCAATGCTGCACTCTCAAAATATCCTGATGGATGTCAGATGTGGGTACTACACTTCAAATACAGACAAACAATTCATTTTAAATGCTGTAGTTCACCCTGGCCAACACTATGGTCTTTCAATTCTTGATGCCAGTGCCAACTGGATAACACATTTTTGAACTTTAGGAGCACTGGGGATGCACATCATGCCAATGGATATGGGCTTCCAAGTCCATTCCCAAAATGAAAATCCTGTGTTTGTAAAGCCTGACTGCTTCTGCACATGAGATCTGCTCACAAACAGTATAGCATTGCACTGTGCATTAACAAATATGTTTATCTTGCTGAATCCACCAGTATTTAACCCTTACCCATTAGGCAACTGCCTTAGGGGACCGAGTAACAGCAAATCATTGTTTGCTGTGTAACAAGGCGTGTGTCATCGCTCACACAGAACACGCCTGTAACATGTCACAGAGCACCGGCAAATGCTTGGTCAGGCACCCAAGAAAACACACAGATCTCTGAAAACTGAGAGACGGCACAGATTTACACGTGACAGACACCATTAGGCAATGGGAACACACCAAGAACCAGACCTACCATATGCAATCCATTGCTGTGGATGATGCCGTCCTGCTCCACGAGATTCCGGGATATTGTAATAGAGGGAAGATCCAAGCTCTGAGGGGGAAACTGAGGTGTAAATTCATTTCCTTGTGCAGGCAGCTGGTCACCAAGGCCCTGAAAGGGGAGCAGTATATCTGCCATGCCCAGTGCAGGGTCTGACTCGGGCGGGGGAGTAATGGGTGGGATTTCAAACTCCTCGTCCCCAAGGCTCGGCGTATGGAACGTCTGCTGGAAAAGGACAGGACAAGGCAAACGGTGTTAGGGCACACAGGGCTCAGCAATCACCTCTACACCTGCAGTCCAAATCTTGGTTTGTTCTCAAATGCAAACTCTATAATCAACCACATTTTTAAATTTCATATGCTGACTGGATCTGTGGATCATTCTGATTAAAGATTTAAGTCTCATTATCATATGGCTTAAATGGAGTATCAGTATTAACAGTTTTTTAATGTGTACTTAATTAGCAACATCTGTCTGTTGTTAGTCCGAATATCAGCTACATTGGATTTGGCTGTACAACAAACTGCCACTTTATTGATATGTTAGTAAAATAGCACAAACAGCTTACATTACTCTCACGCTTCATAAAACACCGACAATTTCGGAGCACACACGCAAAAAGAATTCATCACTGACCATTTCACATCTTTTGTTTGCTTTTATCTACTAATAAATGCAAAATATTATCATTCTTTATTTCTTTTCCATCCCCAAAATACAGTGAAGCCTTTTAAACACAGGTTGTAATTTGGAGGAGAGATGTATGAAAGTGTGAGGGTGATTACAGCAGCTTCCAGGGCTTTCTGAAGCAAGCCAGCTTTGTTTGAACAGTAGGTTTGTTATGAACTAAACACCTGTTAAGATGCCTTGAGCAAAACATTTACTGCCAGTTATCTTCAGGGTTTGTGCATGTTTCTACGTGTGCATGTGTCTGTCAAAGATAATTTTTATTCAGAGTCTGTATCTGGCTTCAACATGGCTGACTTTTATTTGGGAAACAAATGAGCTACTCTTATTCAAATTTTTTGAGAGTTAAATGAACTTTCATGTATTATTTCAGGTCCACTGCTACTTAATAATAGAAATTCAGTGCTTGAAATTAGGCCATTTTAAATGTACCCAAATCAGAACTGCCTTGATCAAATTGGGCAGTTGGCAATCCTAAAATAGGCACTCTTGTCTTGTTCTGGACATGCAAGGCTGCTCTGGGATTTGTTTGTTTGCATTAGTTCAGGATTCAGGTTGGGGTGGGAGGGAGAATTGTTTTATGTATTAATTACATTGTTTGAAAGAGTGACTTAATGCCAGTTAATTTAAAAATGATAAGTTCAGTGAAAGATCTCATTAACTGCTGCAAATTGTCATCCTTCAAACTGTTAATGATGATATAAATTAATAACCGCTTGAGAGAAGATGGAAACTGAAACACAAGAAAAACCTTTGCTTGCATATAGAACCTGTCAGCTGTCATTATTGGTCTCACACCAGAAATGATGGGGTCCCAGATTGCTGCAGTCTGCAGCACCATCAGAGTCTGCTGAGACTGTGCCCATCTCGCTCCAACTGCGAGGCTGTAACTTAATTCTGGATGTGAAGGCTGGGCCTGGATTAGGGAGATGTTTGACTTTCCCACTGCTATATTACAAAAGGTGTGAATTTTTCTTCTCATGGACCCCATGCTTCACAAACACAAAGGATGGATTGGCCAGGAGAAGTGGTTGGCTAATGAACATAACCCTATGGCTGCATTTGCAGTTATTTTGGCACTAATGTGGTCTAGTAACAGATGCAACTGTAATTTGTGACTCATTTGCTACCCCATTACTGCTTAATGAAATCTAACATATCACATTAACAATACGGATAAACACTCATTCTTGATATGTGGCATTTGGCTGTTTTCATTACCACTGTAATTAACACTTGAAATATTATTTCAATAAATATTTAAGGTGCTTTAAAATGAGTCGTAGTAATCATGACATAGAGACAGAAAACGTAAAGCAAATGTGTGGCTTCTAAGCCTGAATGTGCTCTAGGATTACACTCTTCAGGCATTATTTACAGAAATAAAGTGGGATTCTAGCTCAGCAGAGCTCAGGCCCAAAATAATACCGAGAAAGCTACATTCATGTTAATGCAAAACCACTATAATTAAATACATTGTAATGCAGTAATTGCAAAGTAAGGTTCACGCTTTAATACGAGCAGTAACACTTAATCATATTTTTATTCCTTGTTCAAGCAAAAGGGTTCAGTGCAATCAGTATTATTATAGTACATTTGAGCCTTTCTTTACTTGACATATTTATGAGATATTAGTAATTATAAGAACTGGGTCTTTTTTCTCCATCTAACAGCATAATTCCAGGACAGCTGCAGAAATATGTAATACAGATAGATAATAATACAATCTTTTACTTAGCAAAGTAGCATTCATCTTAATACTTATAGCTTAATACTTATAGCTACAAATGGAAGAGTAAATTGATGAATACCTTAACATTTTTAAATCTGAATTTAATTCTAAGTGTATAATTTATCCAAATACGCATATATCTTTAAAAAAAAAAAACAAAACAAAACAAAAACCAAACATAAAACAGACATAAGACTGAGAATAAAATAGATGTAATCTAAGAAGAAAGCAAGCTCCTTAGTGAAGTAGCCTCAAATCCAAATCACTGGGCTATTCAGTCTATAAAAAGAGCCTGAATAGTATGCAATTTGGGACTGCAGAAAGGTGGTGTTATGACCAAAAGATGGTATAACATTTGTGAGATTTATCTTACCAATCACATTTTTAAAAGTTATTAACTTTTCAAATATTTATATCTTACACACATATTCAAAAAAAACCCAAAAACCTGTGTGCATGGTTAAATGCCATCTGTACTGTAATGTTCAAAACATTTGTTCCTTTTGATAAAAATGCAAATCTGGAGAACTGTTGTATCAACATATAACAGCCAATGTCTGACACGGTGAATTATCACAGCTGGAATTAAATTGTCTCTGAACAGCTGCTGGCAGCAGAGCTTTCATCAATGTTTGATTCAAATGTAGGAAAGAAATTCTACAGAAAGAAACATCATGTTGTCATTACAGATGGGGTTTGTGTTCATTATCACAAATAACACTGGAGCTAGTGCCAAACAATATTCCCTTATCTAAGCAGTCTTGCTGGGTAAAAAGAGATGGTGACCATTGTATAAATGTTTCATAAAATCCTACCCTTAATTCCAGCCTTCATATTTATTGTTACACCTTTCTGCTTATTTTTTCTGAGGTCACTGTTTTAGAAGTGCACAGGAACACCTGTGACTGTGTCCCCACTTACAACACGAAAATCAGGGCTGCCTGGTTTTCTACCCTTTCCTCATGCTGGGAAGGTCATTTAGGACATGCACCCTATAAGAACAGTTCTTGTTCTTGTTCTGCTGTGCACATACTAGACAGTGCATGGAGTGAGAGCTTGGGTCTCAAGGATGAGCAAAGGTAGTTTCTGTCTGGACTTGGGGGGAGGATTAGTGAGCTGGTAAGTCTTTTAACTGGTTATAAGGTGGCCCCACCTAGCAGATACATGGAGCCTGGAGTTCCCACATTCTCCTGTTTCCATTCTCAAAGGCAGTGATCAAATACATCACGTCCACAACCCAGCCTAGACTCTGGGTTTGTTCTGGACCCTGGATTCAGAAGATTCCTTGATGTAGCACATACTATTCAGGCAACAGAGCTGGCTTTGGTTTTCCATCTCGTATGAGTATTAGGAATCCAAATTAAACCATTTGTATCTATAACAAAAATTAGAACATTAGCTAGTAATGACTATTACTAAGCTTGCTTTCAAAGTGTACACCTACTGTGCCTTTTATTTGTTTCCTTCTGTTCATAATTTTTTTCCATACATAAAGCAGATTTGTTTCTATTGACATGCTATGTAAGTAACAGCCTTATGGACAGCTAAATTGACTAGTAATGGAGAGCTGTCAGGTTATTTTCTTTCTCATTAAAGTCTTTATTTTGTGCTCCATAAAACACACAGAAATTCGGCACTTCACTCTTCATCCATTCAAAGTCTGTTAAATTATCACCGCAAACAGCAGAATATGAGCATAGATAAAAAATAAAAACATCTACCTCATTTGCAGCAAGAAATGCATTATTTGCCTCTGCCATGTTCATGTAGTTGTTATTGTTTCCAAACTGAAAGAAAAATAAATATTTGGATTTAATGTATGCCATGATAAACTTTTCTTTACCCCATTGCTGGCATAGAAAAGATTGGAGGAAGGAAAAAAAAATAACAAAACCAAAACAACAAACAGATTAAAAGTATTTGCAGATGTTTTTTGAAGTCAGAACTCTGTTGGATTCAACATTATTACTATTATTATTATTATTATTATTATTATTGTTGTTGTTGTTGTTATCACATACTCTGCATCCCCCAGTCTTTACATGGAAGATTTCCATGCAAATCTCTCCAACTTTTTTTGCCCATGTAGCAAAGCCACCCCAGAGACCTGAAAGTGACTTTGGAAATTAAGAACCCATTAGGAAGAGACTCCCAGGAAAGATATTTCTACTCTCCTACATCTTTTCTGGTGCACATTATAATATTTCTGCCAGTGATCCTGACCCGAAGGATTGCTGCAGCCAGAATTAGCTGCTGTATTCTAAGTACACTTGGCTTCAAAGAGCTGAAGGCCAGAATGAGAATCTGCAATGCTGTTCCTGAAGTCCCACGCTTTCCACAAAACTGAAAAGCCAAACAATCCCCCTTTGTTTATCTTTCCCTTCAGTGGAGCTCCCACTCTCCCAGTGAACATTAACCCCAAAACATTTTGCAAATCAGAGAAACTGTCTGACACTGAGACACCAAGATGTGCCCACTGCCCCCTTGCTCCCACCAAGGTGCAACTCTCATGATCACAAGGGATTTCCTTTGATGCCAGTCATTTCCTCCAAATTCTCAAGCATGAACATTTGTTGAGAAAAACTACAGCCCAAAGGCAAACAACAAAGTGATTATCAGCGTAATACTGTGCCTCATGCCCTCGAACAGCACTTGCAAAGGCATGTAGGTTGGTAACCAGCCCTGGACATGTTCCCAGAGGAGGGAGGTACCCAGAGTCTTTGCTTCAAGGGGCAGACACCAGGCGTGTCATGCACCTCCAGTAAAACACGCGCACATGGCTCCTGCCAGGCACGGAGTGCAGTGCAAGGCAGGGCGCTAAGCGAGGGAAAAGCCCCAGTGCTGTCCCTACCACATCACTGCTGCTAAAGCCAACTGAGCATTCCTCCCTTAACTCCCATTTGCTAGTTTTATAAAACAAATTATTTTAGGAAGGCTTTGTTTTATCTTGTCTTGCCCGATCTTGGTGGACCTGCAGCCCCTCCTCAGCCCCACAACAGCAAACACTCCCGACACAGCATAAACTCTGCAACCAGCGCGTGGGGATGGGTGACCATTCACTTGCACAGGTTGTTCTTCCCAAGCAAGAAACTCTGCTGTGCTTTCTGGGCAGCTGAACCTGTCCTGAAAGGAAAACCACTTTGCTTCAGCTCAATTTGCTACAGCTGCACCTGGTGCCTGACTGGTTTTAGTAGTAAAATGTTTCAGACTCTCCAGTCTCTCACTGGAGGGACCAGTCCTTTCAAGAAAGGCTCTTTCCTTAGAAACTCAAACATTCACTACTGGCAATAAGAAAATGCTAAAAGGAGATTTAAAAAAAATAAAAAAAGAAAGCCTTGTGTACCTGATGGATTGTCAGATTGACTAAATAGGACATCAACAAAATTAGGAGACAATCACAGGGGAGGGAAGGAATACATGATGAGATCCCTCATTCTGAAGTAACAAATTCCATTTGTGTACTTATCATTCTGAATCTTTCAACCTATAACACATGTTAAGCAACAGAGGCCTTAGCACAATATGTAGGCTGCCTCATAGCTACTAAAACTCTGTTATCCCCAGCTATGCAGATACTCAAGTAATGTCATCCATTTTTTAAAAGCCCAGATGTCACCCATGTTTGGAGATTAAAAAATTCAAGTAAAATTGCACATTCAAATGACTGTTTTGGCACATACGGATGTGTGTGTGGATTTGTTGCACAAAGACACTACTTCAGCTCAACAGTGCGATCGACAGGATAGAATTTTTCATGTCAGTTAGTGGCAAACTAAGAATGATTTACATGAAAAACTCAAATGGCTTGAATAGAGCTGTTCTTTCTACAGTAACAAAAAAAAATAAAAATAAAAATAAATCAAGTTTTCAAAGGACACCTAAGGGCAAAGGTATACCAGGCAAGCATTGCTCTAACACTAGATAAATAAATGGGAACAAACCTTACCCTATTTTAAAGACCTTAGCATCCTAAGGGCTTCAGTGCCTCAAAACAGAAATGTGGCTGATTTTTTCCTTCAATAGTAAAATTCTACATTGTTTTGATGTACATATTTTGCTCACAGCACAGCTACTGCTTTCTGATTTCCAGGGTGGTTTTCTTCTTTTTTGTTTTATTAAAGTAAAACAAAGGGGAAAGTGACAATTTAATTTTCCATTTTATTAAGACTGTGGAAGCAAATGATATAAAAAAGAATGTCAAAGCTAAAAGTTACAGGTACATCTCCTTCAAGTCATTCTGTTCTTAGGCTATAATGTTTAAGACCCTATTGTGTATGACTCAGGCAATGATGTCAGAAACTGGAATATTTCAGCTTTTGTTAGTATGGATCACAACTAATATTCTTTACATTTATTTTTTCTCTCTGAACTAGAAATCCATTGAGGGCACATAACAATTATCAGTGAGTATTTCTAAGATTAAACTTCCATATTATCTAATGGTACCTATAACAACAAAAGAAAATAAAATGGTTATTATCTTAAGGACCTAAACAATTCAAAAAACAAATTAAGCTTAGAGTGAAATAAGAACTGGGTTAGAAATCCTCTTCTGAACAGTTAGTCTGCGAATGTAATTACTGAAGAAACTACAGCTAATCAGCTGTGAATTGTATCCATTAATTAGTATTTGCCCTGGAGAAATGAGAAAAATCAGTAACAATGTTAACACTGCAATGCACTGATGAGTACTGAAACACAGGGCCCTCAGCATTTAGTCAAGCAGGTGGCTCCAATGGTCCAAGTAATTTAAAAAGCTCTCACCTGAAGTGCAGAGCTGGAATTACAAAGCACTTCTTGCATATCTTTGTATCTATATAAGGCTATAATTAATGGCTTTTAATTTAGAAACACTTTGTGATCAGCTGGGAACAGTGATAAATCATTCTAAATAGAACAATGGGTTCTTGCCTATTTTAGTAAAATAATTTTTTTGTGAAAAGATTCTTGTTGCAGACAATATTTTTCTCCATTTATGTTCTTCAGGAACCCTTGCTCTGACCCCTCATAAACAGCTCAGAGCATTGTCATAGTTGACAGCAGAGATTCAAATTAAAGAGGAGACCCAGCAATTTGGCCTGCCCAGGTGAGTCTCTCACCTGTCAGGTTTCCATGGGACTGAAGAGTAAGATGCAGCACCTAGTCCAGCTGTCCTTTGTTTTGGGATAGTGTTGGGATGCTTTGCAAAGAACTTTGCCAGAGCAATTAGCAAGGTTTTGCATAAACTTTTTCACCTAAAGAACTCAGAGCACCCTTGCTCTGTAACTAGGAAAGAATAAAATGTCTCCAGATTCCTTTGGCAACACATACCACTGCATTACAAAGTACAATTTTTTTCCCTTTGGTTTCAGTTCAAACTCTCTCTTCAGTTTTGATGAACACACTAAGTGGGAGTACCCGGCTGACTGCCACCACCAACCCATGGAAACCACATCTGCCCATTTCAGGAAATGAACCGCACACAAACAAAGCCTCTTCTGAACTTGCTGTGAATCACAGCTTCCATTCTTCGTGCAAATCACTGCATCAAAACTATAACAGTTCAGTCCCCTACTCTTGTGTGTTGGAAGGGCACCTGAATCTTGGCCCTGTTGAAATCCCTCTGGACAGACATGAAGCCTGGAATGAGAGTGGATGCTTGGTTTACTGATGCCTTGTATAAACCATGTGCAGAAAACTCATTTGTTCTAAAATATCTGTTTGAAGCTTTTCTCTTCTCTTTGACTGCCAGACCTGAAGCCAAACACCTGGTCTTACTCAGCTTCTCTAGCAAGGGTGTATATTTGTAATGCAAAGGGGAAATTCACGCCCTCTCCTTCCTCAACACGTGCCCTAATGAAGACTCAATCAACTCCTGCCCAGCATTGGGAATGTAAAAATTGTATCACCGCCACACTTCTCCAAAGTGTGTGTTTTCTGAGACCAAACCTCTGGGGCCAAATGTTAGGCTATCTGTTTGCAAATCAAGGGAAAAGCCGCTTGGAACAGCCACAGCACAATGCTACTGGGTTTTCAAACTACCCTTTGTACTCACCAGAGCTTAAAAATTGGTTGGTTATGAAAGCAGAGACTAATGAGCAGTTGTTTTAAGGCAGAATTCTAATATGATGTATGCCACAGAAAACCCTTGGCAGCATGGGATAAAAAACAGTGATTAAATGTCCACTGAGTCTGAATTCCTACAAAAAAATCTTCAGAAAATCTCAAATGTGGCCATTTGAATTGTGGCCACTCTCTGGGCTCTTTGACAACTGTGATTGACTCATCATGGCAAGACATAAAACAGGCAAAAAAGAACTTTACACCACAAAACTATAATAGTTTAAAAAAAAAGCTTCAAAACTAAGGCAAATAACATTTGAAGTTGTTGCTATTATGGACACACAGAATAAAATTTTGAACCTATAAAAGATAATAGGAATTCTGCTACTGATTTTAATGGAGGAATCATTTTACTTACAATGTTCAGTCATTAGCATTTTTCACAACCTGTCTTTAAAATCGACTGACTTGTGCAATTCTAATCTAAAAACGTTAGAACTCACATCCAACTATTCATTTCTTCAAGAGGTCAAATGCAGAAATACATAAGCTACTTAAAACCAGACATAAAGGAGCAAAGACTTTTATCTGAGCATCTCAACAGAACAAAAATGAACACTTAAAATAGTAATATTTTTACACTCAAAAAGAAAATTTTATTCAGCAGGTAAATTTGTTAAATATGCCAAATAATTCTTTTTACAATACTGCTGTTTAATAATGCAACCTCAAGGAACAACACCATTGGAAAGGTTATTGTTCCAGCACAGGAAAACAGCAAAACCATCATATGTGAATAAAGTTTCCAAATTAAAAACTTCAAATATATCCAGAACAGGAATGAAACACATATATCTGAGAATAAATAAAAATAGTAATAGTTATGACAGAATCCACTCCCTGCTACTTTTATTTTTTTTTTAATTAAAGAAAACCTTATCCAAATCCTTACTGTAAAACAGAATTCAGACTTAATTATCATGACACTAGCAGTCCTTTCATAATTATTAGTTAATGTTTAGTCAAAACACACATTTAAAGTTTGTCAGGATAGTATTTCTAGTCAAAATTCTCACAAGCTCTAAACTAGTTCTGTCACAGCACTGCATACCCACTTGTGTACATATTTTAGGCAGTTAGACATCCAAACTCTATTATTACTCATGCCAATTTACTGCTTTTGGAAAATGGCACCCTCAAATGATCACACTTTCAGTATTTCTCCAGTAAAATTAGAACACATTTTTTAAAATATAGCCATTAATAAAATCATTCTTTTATGGTGTGAGCATACTCTTGGTTTCCATATAGAGAAATATCAACTAGCACAAATATATATTATGGTAAGAATCTCAGTTTTATCTTCATATTTGGCAAATTAATTCCTCTGAGGTTGCATTACCCTTATGAGTAAAATGTAAGATAACAATCCCAAAAGATGTAATTACAGACCAAAACTAAATTACTTTGCAGGTCTAAGTACTGTATCTTAATAATTTCACCAGAGAACATCTTCACTGCATTTGGGCAGATTTGATTTTGCTGCCTGACCAATAATTACAGCTCTGGCAAATACAATGTCTGATAAGGACATCAATTAAGAATGAGCATTGTGTTATTTAAAAAAAAAAAAAAAATCATCATGTTCACAGCCTGTCTGATTGAATGAAATGCCAAATTAAATTAATGGAGATTGCTAAGTCTAGCTGGCTGGTGGGGAACCATGCAGAAAGTGGGACAGCATAGACAATAAACTGTCTGTAATTAAAAGATGAGAAGCTGGACTAATGCTACTTCAGCCTGATTATTCCAAACAAAACAATATACACTAAAATTATTCTGGCAACAGAAGTAAAGGAGAAAAAAGGCATGGGAGGAGGGCTGGGACAGGGGAATTTTTCTTTTTCTTTAAATAGTATCTATCACCATCTACAAACAGCAGTGTCCTCACCAGATGTATTGAATTAAATACTGGGGGGGGCGGTTCTCATCAGAAAACACAATCCATTTTTTCAATGAACATTAAAAAACATACAAGAATCCTCCAATTCTTTATGTTCTAGATGAATATCCAGATAATCTCTGTAGAGGTTTTACTCCTAAATTATTATGTGTTCATAGGAGGAGCAGGGAGTTCTTTTCTGGAAAAGCAAGTCACTCATAAAAGTTTCAATACTTCAGAAGCAGTAGATGGTATCCATAATATTTTATAAAATACAAGTATTCTATTTTGATTTTGCTGCTAGAAACAATGAGGCAGATTGTAGTCTGACAGGTGCCACACCACCAACGTTGTTAGGGATTCATACCATTGTGAGTGAATGAAGCATTGTTTTAAACCCTGCAGATGAAGAAGAAATTTTATCTCAGGGTGAATGCAAAATGGCAGCCTTGAATTTGGCACTACATCAGTACCCACAGAAAATTTGGGACTCACTCTGGCAGGATGCCAACGTTTTGGAAGGTGGTATGTGTTGCCCACCACCATAAGTATTATTCACCATGGACAACAGGCAGCTCTAGGAGGTAATGGGTTGAGTCACTGAGCATAAAGGAGATGGAGAGTTGGACCAGGTGCAGGCAGATGCATTTGGGTCAGCCTCTGACCACATGTCAGTCAGCACATAAGGTATCCCAGCTCCATCTAAGAGCAAACTGCTCTGTGTGTGTCCACAAGGGTAGGGACATGTGCACAGAGACTGCTTCTGTCAGCAAATTATAACATTTGGGAACAATTTCATTAAATACTGGACCACCAGGCAGCATGTACTATATATGCCAAGTTTATACTTGTGACTTTCTGTTCATAATTCCAGAACAAATTTAAGTGACTTTTATAGAATAGTACAGTAACCATCCACTCTCTGAGACAGATTACAGTGTTTGCTTATTTTCAGTAGTTCATATCTTCGGGAAGAGGGTTAACATCCTGCTAGGTTCTGCCTACAAATCTGCTAGGACATGTCCTCATGGACTTGTGAAAAGCCACCCAGGAAGTGTTAGCCTCCTGGTGACTCTGGCCACCAGAACCTGCTACACAGCAGTTATTTCTCTCCATTTCCTCCCCATCAGGATTCTCTATCACACCATATCAGGATCCTGCAATGACCCAGAGGGAATGCAGGCCCTGTAGAAAACCAAAGGAGTTCCTATAGGGGATTTCATGCCAAAAAGCTGCATTTGCTTAGAACCACAGCACTGATAATCAACAAGCCAACAGACAGGAGCACAAAACTTCAAAGTATGAAGTACCCATCTTTGCTGTCACATTCTCAATCCTGAATTTTAGGCAAATGAATAATCTCATAAGTGAATAGAATTAATTATTGAATTTGTTCATAAATATGTGTCAAATCATGCATGTCTTTTGATATTTAAAATCTTAAAGCTTTTAATTCAGGGAACCATTTGGATTCCAATTTTTGAGACTCAAACATCTGCCACACTAATTGTTATATATATATATATATCCTTATATAAGTGAGGCTATGTCTGTATATATATATGTACACATACATACACATTCTCTAACTCTGCTTAGACCCAAAAAAATTCTCAGTAGGATAAAATACTTGAGTAAGAGCTGAAAAAAAAAGAGACATTTATATTTTATTCATATAGCCTCAATATCCATCAGACACACTGTTTGCAGATAGTACAGACTTAAAACTTTTGGAAAGCAATTAGAATGGAAACATTTGAAGTTACTTTAAAAGCTTTCAGCCAGCAAATAAAAACTTTGACAATAACAATAAAAAGCACTGACTTAATCTCTGTGATTCCAGCCAAACATTCTAATATGAACTCCTTCAGTGAATTCCACAGCCAAAAGCTGTAAATGAATGATATTTTGCAATGTGTGATACTGAACGAGTCTTAGGAACAGTAGTGAAAGGAATATTTAATGGTCTCATGTTAGACATTTTCAGATCTCTTAAGAAGGACACATTCTATAAATGTTTTTATATGCAAGAAGTAACTTTGTATGAATATGCACAGTATTATTCTGCTGACTGACAGTCAAGGCAATTCAATATATGCCAGACTTTTAATGCTACCTATTCCATATTTAAATTAATACATATTAAATAAAAGGTGGTTCAAAGAGCAATCCTGGTCCTAATATTTATACAAGATTAAAGCAGTATAAAATTAGTCTGAATCTTGAAAGTGTTCTCCAAGACAAACATACCAACAATTGTTGTTGCTGTTACATATTCTGAGTTTCAATTTACTATTTTGACTCTTTGTAGACAAGAATGTATGTCCACAATCTGTGGAACTCTGCCTTCAAAGGTAATAAAATGGACACTCAAACATAAATTCCAGGTATATCTCTGTGTCTCCCTACATAAGCTAGGGCTACTTCTTCTCTGTACAAAGCTAATACATGTATCAAACTTAGACCAATCCACTGAGTTTCACATTAAAAAGACCTTACAAGATCTACAGATGTTGCTTTGCATAGTTCTGAAGTACATTCCCCATCATCACACCCTGTTGTTGCCTGAAGCTTGAAACACAGAAAGATACCAGATGTTAAGATATTCAGTTATAGAGCCAAGGAGAGGCCACTGTAGTTTAAGTGTTTGTTTAAAAATACATGAATTTTTAAAGATGATGTTTTCTTGCTTTGCTTTCTAACCTAGATGTGTTTGCAGTGATGAACTACGAAATTATTTTCGCAACCACTCTCATGAGCATGTACTTGTTGCTACAATAAACCAGATTAGGCATAAATGTCATAGAAGGAGAATAATCCTAAAATGCAAAAAGAATTTACTTATATTGCTCCTGTTCCTATGCATTTTTCTACAACTTTGTGGCAATTTTGATTCCACATGAGCAAAGGACTTCTCGCACATGCAGTTTTCACATCACCCATTTGATGTACGTTTTACATTACTCTAAACAGCTGAAATTCTACATAAGATTTCATTTCTGATGACATCCAAGGACATATGGCAGTTACAATATGCTCTTTTTACACAGCTGCTCTAAAGAATGATTCAAGGCCAAAGCACAGTCGAGCCTCCTCCATGGTCCTGTGAGAAGATGGAAATGTCTCTTTTCTCCATGACATTTACCAAACGGAAGATCAACAGCTTCTCAGAATGGCCTCCAACACACCCACATTTGAAAAAAGGACCCAAATTCAGGACCCAAATGTGGACCTGGTGCTGGGGCTGCCCTCCTGTCTGGTTCCCCAGTCCTGCACAGGAGATGGCAGGAGCACTGGTGATGTGGCTGGTGGCAGTGCCCCACGCCCAGCTCATGGACAGGAGACCTCCAGCACCCCTGGGAGCTGAGACCAGCCAGGTCCTGAGAGGGAGCAGCCCCATGGCACCAAGGGCAGCATCAAGGACCCTTCTTCAGCTCCCCTCCTACATCTCTGAGCACTCTTTACCCCAGCAGCTCAGCTGCTGCAAGGGATAGTATTATAGGGACTTTTGTTTACTGGGGTTTTTTTCAGGAGGTAAATGCATAAACACAGAACTGGTTTTGCCATAGGAACATTTCTGCTCCACTTCCTTCTTTGAGGTGTTAAATTCATACAATCAAGCTGTTAATCACGTCTACCCCCCCTTTATTTTATATAAACTGTCTAAGCATTGAACCTAAGCATTTCTTAGCATAATGACAGCATTTTATACTTAGGATCCTAAGAAATACTTTTACATCACTATATTCAAGATTACTGTAACATTTTCGCACACGAATTTCAAGTGATGTGATTATACTGAAATTGGGGCTGTAAGTAGCTTTTCTTACAATCTTATATCAAATTTCACTCACTTCAGTGAAAATTGTAAATTCCATTCTAGACTGTGAATCAGCTCTACTACACTAGCAAATTATATCAGGTTTTAAATGTAAAATTGATAGAGAAAGGGTGAAGCAGATGTAGACATTTTGTAATAATCATAATGGAGGATCAGTCAAGATACTTTCAGTCTAAAACCAGTACATGCATAAAATCTTAAATATCTCAACTCTCAGCCATGTTCATACCATGAGTTCCTGCATTTTTTAATGAAATTAAATACTTTCCACTTTCGAAGCACTAATCATAACCAAATAGATAAACAGCATTTTTTAAAGACTCCATTAACTGTACTTCACCATGTGCAAGGCTGTACAAAGCAAGTCTATTACAAGGCAGCCTGTGGGATGTAGCTGCTCTTGTTAAAACCATACCCCAAGGAGAAACTGAGGAAAGCCACCCAGGAATGCCCCAACCCCAGTGCTGGTGTCAGTCACCCTCAAATGTTCCTCAGGTGATGACATTTTTCAGTTTGGAAAATTTACATGTGTTAATGTAACACAGATCACAGATGTATTTTGTAAATAGACACATAACACATCACTTCCTCTTGTTTCTTTATTTCACATCAACCTGAAACTGGAAGGATTTCTCCACTATTTTTAGTTGAGGCATGATTACAAGTCCCACAGCAGGGAGGCCTCTGGAGAGTCTTCAGCAGCACCTGACTTTATTTAAACATGCAAGATGGAATTGGATGCAATGCTCTGAAATAACAGTACAGGAGAATTAAATTTAAGAGTAGAATAATCCCTCGTGGTGGTTTGTATTCCTAATTTATGCCACAGAGACTAATCAGGCTTAATTTATCTATCTTTAGCTTCCCAGTGTTTCATTCGAACCTAAAGGCAACATTTTGGGCTGCAGAAACTTTATTTTGTAGGTGACTAACCTACTTTAATCGCATTTTCATCCATAACTACAGTGTAGCATTTTCTTCACTTAATTGGGTCACTGTATTTCTTCTTGAAAGTGGGCACAGAAATTATTTGATATTGATTGCAGCCCCTGAGGTTCAGCTGAGAGTTGAGGACATGCAAGGGGTACACAGCAAATTCCATCTATGACAAATGAAATTAATAAAGTTTCAGTCAAACCTTCGTATTAGGAAAACCCTGACATTAAAATATGGAGATTTTCTATAAAGCATCTCACACATGCAGGGCTGGAAATGCCTGGCACCATGGCAAAACCAGGCCTCTCAAGTCTTCAGGTGACAGTGTCAAAATACTAATGAGTAATTAGTGCTAGAATTAAATGTATATTAAAGAGCACACCAGTAATTCCCTCTTATAATTTTCAGATGCCATAGAAAAACAAGTTTTTAAATATAAAACTAAAAATGGTAATAAAAGCTCACTTGAACAGTCAAGTAGTACCCTTCATGTCTTGATGTAAGCAAGCACGAGCTTTGATACATGCAAATTCTTGCGTTTCTTTTCTTGAAGTATGAGAGACATCAGATCCTAGTGGCATTTCTGCTGCCAAGCTGTTCCACAGCTCACAACTCACACTCTGAATATATTCTCCTACTTTAGTGGACTGAGATAATTCAGTCTCATGCTATTCATATCAAAGATGTGCAAGAAGTTGAATATTTCTTAGTTGAATTTAAAATGATCAGATGTAGCTTTAGCATGAATTCAAAGTAGAAGCATGGATTGTAATCATAGTCAGTAGATGTATGAAAGCTGTAATCCCTTCACGAACTTTCTTTGTCAAAACGAAAGAAACTATGCAACATATTTCTAGGGATACTGGTTAATTCCAAGCCAGGTTGATAACTGGATGTCAAATGAGAAAGTCACAAGCTCATATAAATGTAGCATTCTTTTCCTTTGTCAGATGGCATGATCTGAGCTCTACCAAAACCAGTTCTTTGGGTGTCTCTGAGATAGTATTTTTGATATCAAAACCACTCTGAAAGAACCAAGTTAATACTTTGCACCATAACCACATGCTTCTGGCAGGCAGATGCCTGCTACAACTAGCTGCAAACTGCTGGGAATTCTCTAAATTATATTTTATATCTTGAGCCTTACCATTCCATCCCACTTTTAGAATGGAAAATTCCCCAGAGCTCAGAAATATTTGGGCACTAGAAGCGAGTCCTGGAGTCAGAGCACTCTCACAAAATCCTGTATATTCAGGATTTTGTTTCCCAAATACTCAGGACTACAGCTGTTTTATTACTATATTATATTTTGGATCACACAATAACTTTAGCCAAGTTTTACAACACTGATGTGTGGTGCTTCTGTGATATCAAAGCTGTGTGAAGGTTCAGAACTTCAAATCCCACATCCAGCTCTAGTGAGCCAGTGAAATGAGGCAAAACCATGCAAAGGAGCACAAAACATCCAAATTGCTCTGCCTGTGCACAGAGAGAACAAATCACAGGAAATCCATTTGGTTGCTTGCTTCATCACCTGCCAAACTGGGGTGATTTTGCTCTACCATAGAAGTTTCTCAGTCATTTTTTCTATCTGAATTGGGAAACGCTGCACTGTGCTAGTGTTAATGTAATGGAGAAGGCAGGAACAGGGCAAAAGCACATGATGTTCTGGCAGCTTTTTGGTACCAAAAGAGGAAAATGTTAATAAAGGGTGGGAAAAATAACTGATGTGTCAGTTAAAAATAAAATTAAGATAAAAAGATAATTGCTTTATCTTCATTTGTATAAGCATCTAGAATAGTTTCTGATAACATTTTATTGTCCACTAATTTTAGATTTAGAAAATCCCAAAACCAAGCCATCCTCACACTAATGGTTTTGCTTCTAATTGCTTGCCTAATCTGCCCTGGAGTTATAGCAGTTTTCCAGTGAAAGAGATTTCCTTTGCTAATCAAAACAAAGTTGCTCAACTGTATTTTCAAAACTGGTGAAGAACAATAAATGTATTTTAATGGAAGAAGTGAGTTGTCAAATACAATATACATGGTATGGTTTGAAGAGGAAGAAAAAAGATATACAAGTGGTATGAGATGCTGTGCAAGTGGTGGGTATTAGGAGGCAGAAAAGGGGTTGAATAAAGACCCATAGAAAAGTCTAGTAAGACAATGATTATCAGAGGATAATAAAAAATAGCTTATCGGATAGATAAGGAAAAGATAAACTGAAACATGCAATGGAGATTGGAATAAGTTTTGAAGAAAAATTAACACAGAAAGGAAATTTTTTCAAAATTTAACAAAAAATATTTTTAATATTTTGTAATACCTTGTAAAGCATGATTTTGAGAGCATCTGGAGACAATTCAAAGCACACATTTTTACACACACTTTCATATAAATGCCATTTTTCGTATTTTGAAAAAATGGACAGCCTGTAAAAGCAACTATGAAATTTAAATTAATCTCATAATTCCAGACCACCAGTAAAGAGGCCTAGAGCAAAGAGATCTCTTTCCTTTGTCCCATACACAATCTCACAGTTTTTCCCTCTCCAGCACATGGAACAGTTGTCCATGTCTAAGTTCACATACACCCATGGGAAATTCTGTTTAACATGCTGTGATGACCCTTCACACATTTCCACATGGAACCTTCTTTAGCATCACTGAAACCACCAAGGTCAGATTCCAAGGGACACAGGAAACTCTTCAGAGCCGTAACCTCACCTTTGTCCAACCTAGCAGACAAAGCACTGATTATAAGAAACCCTTCTGCTTGTTTGCATACCAAATCCCCAAACCCTCACACCTCTCATCAAATCAAAATTCAAACAATAATTTGTATAAGAATTACCTAGGAAAAACAGAAATCTGCTGTAGTATTTACCAGGGAGAAAAACACTGAAGGGTTATTTGCCAGCATAAATCAGGCTGCACCATTTGATTCAGATGGTGGTGCTGGTTTTGTGCCATACTCCACTAAATGGAATATCAGCTCTAGCTAAAATAACTACTATAAAAAAATATAAATAAAAGGGTTATCAATTTTCACGTCAACATATAAATATATCATCCACTGAGACAAGGAAAAAGTTTTTGCGTATTTTTACACCATGCATG
Organism: Pseudopodoces humilis; assembly: GCF_049639895.1. Taxonomy (NCBI): domain Eukaryota; kingdom Metazoa; phylum Chordata; class Aves; order Passeriformes; family Paridae; genus Pseudopodoces; species Pseudopodoces humilis. The sequence continues at coordinate 11,140,663 of NC_142213.1, read as the reverse complement.
TGTGAAAAGGGGCTAAGAAGTATAAACCCTTCACCATTCTCAACTGAAAATTTTCTTTCTACAGTGTTCACTCTTCCTGTGTTTTCCTTCATAAACATAAATTAAGGGAAATTTAGGCCCATTTCCAGTCTCTTCCACCCCTCAGAAGCACAACCCATGCTCCCTGTTTGCTCCAAAGATATGGAATTGTGTTCAGCTTGAGAATATCATGACCCTTCAACCCCATTAATAGATTTTTTATTATCAAAATCTTAAGGGGACAATTTCACACACTCCCCACACCAGAAGTTCCTGAGTCATCTAAACAGAATCATCAACATTTAGACTGGTCATCATCAACAATGAAGGAGATTCACAGGATTTTCTACTTCCAAAAAAAAAGGTTATATGCCATGTAAGAATGGTTATATCAGCAGCAGTGGGAACCAAACTAAAAGACCTTCCAGTGACTCAAACTCCTGATATCAGCACTGCCACCAGCAGAAATGATGCTAAGTGACCTCAAGTCCCAGAGAATATCTCAGCGTGCATCCTGCTCCAAACCTCCACCCACTTGCTTATTTAGTTATTTTCTCTATAACTTGATACACCTTTGCCTATGTTGACACAACTTATTTCAGGTCCCACTGCAAAAAATGAAACACAGAATAAATGCAATTAAAGATTTTTTTTCACCTGGGGCAGAAATGAAGAGCAGATGAAGGAACACGTTGAACTAACAACAGTGACAAACATGGCACACTGTGAAACCACACATTTATTCACCAATAGAAATGGTAAAATTTTAAGTATTCATCTCACTGCCATCAGGGGACTTTTTAAAAAATGTCAGCTTTTACAAAGCTGAATCATTAGAGAGATGGCCCAGAAGGGACATGCTGGACATGTATAAATCTGACTTACTCACTGAAGTACACCAAAAATTCTGTATACTACTGAGCCCTGACTAAGGAAAAAGAAATGCACATGACCAAATGGAAGCAGTGATTATTAAGATTAATATAACCTCTAGATAAATTATACTTTTTTGTCATGCACCAGCAAGAAGCTTACAGGACAGAAGCAGGATTAGTTCAGGACAAGGGAAATTATTCATGTAACAGTTAAAGCTTAAGAAAAGAGATCTGTCTTATATCAAGCTGATGTTTCAGATAAAAGACTGCATTATAACAGGTTATAGTTGCAAAAATAATTTGATTGGCATATCATTTATACTAACTGCTGCTTGGAACCCACCCAGAATACACAGCGTACTATAAACTGTTAGGAAATATATCTGGGTATTGTTCAATATTTACAATGTGCTTTATTTTGTAAATATAAGACCTGGCAGAAAAATTGTAGAGTATTAAAAATAGCTCTGGTTAAAAAGAATGTCCTTTTTCCCTATAAAAAGAAGTATTTCTCTAAAAGTAGTTTATCATTTTGTTCAAAAACGTTCACAGCAGAGCTAAACAAACTTTCAATGAGGAAAATTTGATTGCTTTGTTCAGCTGCTCACACAGATTTCTATCTGTACTTATTTGCATATTTCTGAATATTCTCTTTCAGGCCCACACCATTTTTGTTAGCAAAATCAATTTTCTGTTGGACAAAAAGTGAGATTTGCTCTAAAGATTTTAAGCTTTTAAATAAACATGAACTGAATGGTGTAAAGAGCTCTCCTTTAAGAAAAGATTTTTGCTGTTTGGAAAGAAAAGAATTCTTTGCATTTGCATTCACAGGTATCAATTGACAGCAACAGATTTTTACATGAAGAGAGAAAAAAATATTCAAGGGCAAAACAAAAAGACCTGCAATGTAATTATGTACTGTAACAGACTGATGCTAAGTTTCATTTTTAAGGAACAAATGTCCATATACAAAACATAAAAAATACTAAATTCTGATATAAAAGCTTTATTATTAGCTTCACTATTGATTCTCCAAAGCTCAAAGAACACTCATGATTATGAAATTGTATCCCCTGCATCTGAAGAGAAGGATTGTTCTAAAATCCAACAGTTCTGCAGAATCCCCACCAAACACAATTTTTTCTAGGTTTCTTCAGCTCTGCTAATAGTTATTGTTTGCACAACTGTAACTAAGTACATTACCAACTAGTTGTTCAATCTATATAAATTTAAGAAACACACATTGCCAAGGAGTGACTCATATATCAGTCTATTATATGCTACAGAGCTGACTGTATTAAACAAATCACTTTCCCTACAGCTGAAGAATAGAAGCTATATACAGAGCAGAGGTTATTGTCTAATTTAAATCTTGGCTCCTTTCCCAGAGCTGTACAAGATTCCAATTTGTGGAAATGTTACTCTCTGCTACTGCCAGAAAGACTACAGAAAATGGTATTGGGTGCCTTCCAGAAATATGTCTGCAAAATGCCAATCAACAAGTCACTAAAGATTAACAGTATGACTGTACCAAATTAATTTAAATTATAGAAACATATGGCTAGGATGTTTGCACTGCACTTAACACAACACCTGCTTCACAAACAGCTAAATTTCCTTCCACAGCATAAAATAATATATGTCAAACACCTTGAACCCAATTCCTATAAATGGGAAAAAAAAAAATCAGTTCATAAACAGTAACCACAGGGCACTACTATCAGCTACAAGCTACCATTTTGTAATGGTCAAATCCCTTATTTATTATAAATTCTACACTAACCTAGACTAGGTAGTCTTTTCCCATCATAGAGAAAGTAATTAGTGACAACAGAAATTAAGAAAAAAAATATGGCAGAAATAAACATCTTTAAATTCCATTTTAGAAGTCAAATATTTTAAGCTGATTTTGCTAGAATACTTCCAGACATATAACACAGTCCTTCAAATACAGTGTTATTGTGCCTTCTCTCTCTCTCCCCCTTGCTGACATTCTTAAGCAAAAGCCTCTCTTGAAAGGCTCTATAAGCTCACAGAAAGTTAAAAGATTAACAATCACAATCTAAAGTCAAATATTTTGTATTTCCTCAGTGTGGTTTTTCTATTATTTTTTTTAAATTCCTCAATATATATGATCATGTCATCAAATAAATAAAAAATTTTAAAAATCTGTGGCAATCTCAGAAATATTTACACATTAGGGTATGCCATATTTCAGCTGAAGAGGAAGGGAGCTGTTTTCTGTTTCTCTCCACTGCTTTTCTATTATTGCCTAGCTAATAGAAATACATCAAACAAATGTTCTACAAGAGCAATAAATATTAAAGTTGACCTATCCATCTGGAAGAAATGAGAACAATACTGCTCACTTTTAGCCCAAATATGACACTGATAAATGAAGCTGTGAGATTCCATCACACTTTCAGCAACCTGGGCTAAGCGCCCACCACGTGATTCTTGTACCAGCAATTTTCTCCATTCATCTTCATTAGGCAGTCACTTGACCTGCCTCCTAACATCCCTGACAGATTTGAACCTTTAGGGGGCTGCTTGTAGTTTTTAACAACGCACTCTAAAAGCTTTACTCCCTTTTGGAAAAAACCTCAGATGAACATAAAGGAATACATGAGCCCTTTCTTCCGAAGAGAGAACCATGAACTGCTCGTCACGACTAAGGCAGTGCCGAATGTGTGATGGCAGGAACACGATGGCAGTTGTGTCCTTTCAGCCCAGAACCAACCCACAGCCTGGCAAGAAGCACAAGTGAAGCAAAGCCATCACCTTTCAGCCATCAAAACACAAGTACATGTTGAAATCAGAATGCGTGTAACCTCGTGCCACAAATGGAACGCCCTCCACTTCCTCCCTCAATCACTGCTTGAAGGAAGCTGGAACAGGCAGCCAGAGCATCCTTTACCCAGCAGAGTAAGAATGCTTCATCACATTAGCAGTGGTACATTACATCCTCATTATTTCCTTTTTCAACAGTAACAGCACAAATTTGATTATTCTGTAACAGTGAAAATGAATATCAATTCAACATGAATTTGCCAGTGTAATAAAAAGCTCCTAACAGGATTTTTAGCAACTTCCTCGAAAAACTTCATAACTTTATGATCACTTAGGGAAATCAGAAAGGCTAAAAGCATCAAAAGGCATTAAGCTTTTGACATTAAAACTATCTCAGATATTCATGCAATTGCAATACCTTCATTAGGGTAGCTCTGCAATGTTTATCTGACAAGCATCTGATGTATTGACTCTTTTCTACTGAATACAAGAGGCTTATCTTTCTTGTTTCAAAGAAGTCTTTAGAATTATAAATATTGTAAACTGTCATGGTAATGTAGCAATTAAAATATACCCACATAGATTTCTTTTAGTCAGTAAGTTCTTCAACCCTTTTTCATGTTGATCAGGTCTTACATGAGTGGTTCCATGCAGCTGCTAAGCACACCAGGGAACCAGCACACACTCATCCAGGAAAACATTGCTGAATTCAAGTAAAGACTGCAGAATCAAACAAAAGATAGGTAATCCTGATACAGGGTTGACATGGATTTCACTGTGATCACCAAAACATGAACGGACATGACTTTTATACAAATAGAATGTTTTCATGGACAGGCACTTGAGTCATACTAAACTGGATTTACACCACGACAGTTTTTACTTTTCTTTTGAAGAGCAATCAAATATCTTATTCCCTGTCATATTTTCAATGGGTTCTGAAAGTATCAGAAACTTTGCTGAAAACCTGAAAATACTGCCAAAAGTATGGACAAGAAAAACTACTGAGAGATGTGCCATTTAAAATCAAGGCCTCGTATAGGTGTATTTGTGGTATTTCCTGACCACTGAACACATTACAGGTAATAAGTAATTGCTGATAAGGAGCTGCACTGCCCTGCACAGTACAAGGAATGCTTGAATCTAAGCTGGAATGCTGAACTCAGCTTCTTTTTAATGACTATTACATATTTCTGCATCAGCATTAGAGCAATTGCACAACAGTCCCTGGCAGGACTTTCACCGGGCTTTTCTGAGACACAGACAATTCCCAAGAAAGCCATCAGTGGTGTGAAGTTTCACCTGAGGCAGTATTATGTTGTATTGGTATTACCTGCCTTATCATCTGTGACTGCAAATGCCTTTATCAACACACTGAGCCTCTCTTTGGAAAGAAAATAACGGGATGGGCTCTCTCTTGCTCATCTGGGATGCTGAAGATGTCAGTTGCACTGCATCAATTCCAAGCTCAAAGTTTGTCACATTTCCTTCACTGATGACGTGGCCTCAGTCATTTTCTCTGAATGAATAGATTATTCTCAAGAATGAACAAATGTCTGTGTGATGACAGAGATCTTCACAGTGGGTTTTCACAAGTTGGTCAATCTATGACTGCTGCAGAGAGCTGATTCTCAACACAAAACAACTTGGAAAGATGAGCTTGTAGATCAAATGGTCCTCAAAATCACCCACAAGTCCAGTATCTGCCAATTCTCTTTGTCTGAGGTGACTTCCTCCAAAAGATTAATATCAAGTTAATAATGAAACAAACTGCTCTAAATGGAGTCTCTCTTTACAAGACCACAATGACTTTTCAATATTTTACTGTAATCAGTTCCTGAAGGGAGCCTGATAGTGACAAGACTGAAAAAATTGTTTTGCCAAGGTTGGGAGCTATAAAAATCAAAACAAAATACAAGGAAAAAGAGAGGCCTGAGGCAGTTTTCAAAGAACTTGCTAACAAAAACAGAAGTGAGAGAGATCTCAACACAGCTTTAGAGATGATCCCATGTATGGCAAGAGCTACAACGTACATGAAAGTCTTAAGGTATGCCAGGGAAACTATCCTTAGGTCTCTGAAGACCTAAGAAAAAAACAGTCAATTAATCTGTTTTCAATTTCTGTTTATATACACATATATATATATGTATAGGGAGAATTCCTATCTGTTGGAGTTGAGGGGGAAAAACAAGCAAACAGATATTCCAAGAACTGGAGTCAAAGAAGTGAAGCATATTTTCATCTGTAGCTGATGTGTGCTGGGGAATGTCTCATCCAAAGTGATGACGATGTGCTGTGATAATGTCAGCTTTACCAACATCATCATCTGTCATGCCAGAATTATTCCCTGGTTCTTGGTGATGAAGAGGTTCTTCAATTCTTCAGGGCTGAATGACACTGAAGCAACCTGTAAAAGTATTTGCTAAAGACCTTCAGAAAATGAAGTATTCTATATTGTGTTAGGCTATGCACACATTAGCACAATATTCTAGTTGGAATTAGTCTTTCTCTGAGTAGAAACTTCAGTAAGCAGTTGTGCCTCGACCACAGGCAACTCATCTTAAATTTCATTAATTTTCCTCTAAGCTACTTTCTTAACTTTATTCAGAATGCCCCTTCAAATGCAGTTAAGTCATGAACTCTATCTCTCACAGTGCAGCATTGTTTGTGTTGAGTCTTTGCAGCAGGGTTATCACTACAGGTTAATGGATTTGTGTTCTGAGAAGCCACGATTAGAATAGGTGACCTGTGTTCTGCATTATACAGTGAAAAACATATCTAGCAGCACGATTGCTATCAAGTGTCAAAAGAGATACTGAGAGCTGTGTGTAAAGACAGCACTAAACTCAGATGGTTTTATTCCTCCTAGGTATTGTGCAGTGGTTAAATTTGACATGTACAAATTGCTGAAGTGAAGATTTGCAAAGTAACAGTACATATCTGGGCTAATGGCTTAGTTAAGAAAATGATGTGCAGGATTTCAAGCACAGTGTGAATATGCATTTAAAATATTTGTGACACTTTAATGGACATTTTCATTAGCAGAGGTTATAACAATGGCAAAAATCTGAAATTCTAGACAAGGAATGAGGTTATTGCAGTAATTCCACAAAATTCAAAGAGATAAATTCTTACTGTTGGAGAAGACATTAAGACCCTTGAAGTCCCCTTCCAACAAAGCCATTCCAATAGAAAAATCAAGAACTAATAAAGGAATAAGTTTTCTTGTCACTTCTGAAAAATGTTTCAAGCACTGTTCAGTAGAAAGTAGTAGAAAACTTAAGCTGTCCTGGCTTTTCTCTTCCTCTTTATCATTACAATACATAAGCTGACATCAAGGAGAAAACCCACAGAAAACCGATTTAGACCTGAAGTGGACTGCAGAGCTGCTTGCTATACTAGCAGGGCATCACAAGTGGTCATTAGGAGAGCATTTAATAGTAACTATAACATTAGAAAGAAAAAGTAGCACATTCAAAGGAGAAGGCAAACTAATCACCTAGTGAATACTAACTTCTCTCAGAACAAACTGCACGTATGATGCAGTTTCAAACGTGGACTTTCAAACCATTATGTATGAACAGCAACAGCCTTCCCTTCCTCAAAACTGGCCTTTTACACATCGACTCTTTTAGCAAATACAGTGATACTGCATTATGACACTGAACCCAATCAGTTATGAAATGTGCATCAATAAAAAAGCTTGCAGGGAAAGACTTCAATGGACACACTCAAAATTTAAGCACTTTCATAGTATTGTGCCTAGAAAGTCATTGACTTTCATGAGAGCTATACCTAGCATGTTTCCAGTTCCTGCAAAGGAAAGAATTCTTTCCAAGTTATGTTCAGTATGCTTGGAACAACCTGGGCGACGAGGAAGACTGAATTCAGCCCATCTGCATCAGTCACATTCACAGATACAGCTTAGAGAAGCCCAGATTTTGACAATTGTTTGTCCACTATTTAAACTGCCGGCAGGCAGGCATTGCTGCCCTCCCCAAGAGTAGCAATGATGTGTTCCATGTGCACACCTTCTGTCTACACAGCTGAGTTCTAACAATGACACTTCAAACTCATTCTCCTTTTTCTCCTCCCCAATAATCACCCCTGAATCACCAAACCAGTTAGTTAAGCCAAATGCTTATTACACTTAGACAAAATTTTAAAAAAACCCATCCTGCTTCCCTTTAGAGGCAGTAATATATTAGCATCTGAACCAAGTTGTCCTCAGGACATAATTTCATTGAGAATCTCTTCCTCATTTATTGTAGTAGCTTAATCTGCTTTAGCTCTTTTTACAGCTTGTTTAAACTGTTCTCAGATAGATTTTTTTTCTACCTAACACTTTCTACACTGGTTGTAGAATGCTTTTGACATGACATGCTGTGCTAGGAGTTGCTGGTGATCATTTCCAGGACCGTCACTAACACGCTGTTTTCAGTAATAATCACAACAGCACTTCCATTTAGAGGGAGCTGATCAACCACTGCTAGCAAAGGTCCTTTGACCATAGCATATTCTGTTAACAGGGAATTGGACTGATGTCTTCATGCAGCACAACTGCCAGCTTTGAACCAAAACACCTGTTTATCACTATCCATGACAGTAGCTCCTTGAAGCATCATCCCCCAGACTTTCCAATGTGAACCTCTGCTACAATGAAATAATGATCTCTGGGATAATGACTCCAAAACAATAACCTCTGTGAAATACAGAAAGACTGAGCCATTAAGTAACTGTCTCAACTTCTGCTGTTACCACAAGCAAGTAAACTGCCTAAAGGCTCTAATTTCAAATCCTGGAATTTGTCACGGGACAATTGGTGACAATGTGTTCACCATCACTTGCTCAATGGGATAGGACAATTCAACCCATTCCACTCAAACAAGCACTTTCAGCATTCTGTTCCAAAAGTCATTACACTAATTTCTGTAGCAAAGATGGTAAGTACTGTCTACAGAAGAGCATCTTTTTTACTTGGAACCACTCTGTTTAAAAAAAAAAAAAAAAATCAATGTGAGTGATTGAAAATTAAGGCATTTGGCAAACTGAAGCACCAACCACATAAAACTTTTGTTATCCACATTTCCAGGCTGAAAAGGCCCAAGATGTCATTGACTATGAAATAAGAATTATTTTTTAAAAATCCAGATGCTACAAAGAAGCTGCTTTGAAAGAAAGTGGTACTTTGAATGCCAAGAAATCAATTTAATGCAATGTGAAGTATAACACACACTTCACTATTTTTTCAAGAACACATTCAGAAACATTACCTTTCCTAGTAGGGCTTAGTGTATTTGAAGTCTATGTAAGAAAAAAAATCCATAAACTAAAGATTTGATTTTCAAAGGGTAATTTATTTGTCTTCTACTGCTTTAACAAAAAGCCGGTAATTCAGCCTCTTTTTATTTTGGAGAAAATTAATTTGCAGCTTATTAGACGCTAAGGTCTGTTCTTGAAAGCAGAAGGAAAAAAGAATATTAAGAGCACCTAAACAATGTCCAGTTCAAGTAAATGCTTCTCCTAAAAGTACACGAGAAACTTGTACTTTGTAGTACAAAGCACTGTGAGAAACCCTACATAGCTTTGTTAATTTGAATCTGTATGTCTATCTATGATCATTTTGAGCTTTTTTCCTTAAACAATGGTAAGTGCCATTTAAGTTAAAATCATATCTGAAAGTGTTTCTATCCCTGAGCAATAACCAGCAGGAACATATTCCTGTGAATTTTTAATTTTTCTGGCACAAGAAGTACTCTCACATCTGTTAAGACTGCTTTGGAATCACTGCTCTTGGAAGACAGATTCTTTTATTTATTTCTTCATGATTCCCTGAAGAGTTAGAGAGGCTTCAGAGACACAAATGGGGTAACCCAGCAAAACCCCAACCGGTGCCAAGGGACAGAGGAAAACAGTTTTAATGCCACAGTGCAATCTCCTGAGCCCAGGGAACTGTAACCAGCCTGGGGACTTTTACTGATTACAGTCCAAGGCAGCTTTTTAATTTCTTCCCTGGAAGCCATTGATACACATTTAACAGTCTCGGTGGAGTTACCTTTAGATTTCCACGTCTTGCTAAGACTCACTAGAAGAGGAAGGATGGAATTACAGCTAAGGAAATGCATGTACAATTCCTGGTTCTGCCACCTGAGTCTGCATGACCTTGATCAAGTTACTTAAGTTCTCTGCAACTCTTGGCCCTGAGCAATTAATGAAAACAGTAAAATTTCTAACATCACAGGGTGCAGATTTTAATGCTAAAATGTAAGTACGAAAACTTAAAGGAGCATTGTTCCAAAGGCAAGGGAAATAAGCCAAAAGCACCAAAATCTCTAAGGATAAGGTTAAATGGTGGCATTGCTGGCTACCTGTAGAACCCAGGAACTTTTTCTAAGTATAAAGACTTCTGAGAAAATTTACAGGTTCCTATGAACTTAAGGGAAAAGGAGACTGAAGCAAAGAATTTTAAAGCTCATACTTTTGGATTTAGACAATTTCTCTCTAGACCTCAGTCCAACACACTAGGATATAAACCTCTAAATGGTTTCATTTAGGTTTTTAGATGGCAGAAATATTATTTAGTTAATTATTTCTCACCCTACAGAATCAGCACTCATACACTCATAAGAAGCAACTGATGGATTTTATTGTAACTGATCTGTCTGACTCAAGTTAAGACTTCTTTTTTTCTTTCTACAAAGATGACTGTGCAATGCAGAATATTAAAGAATATGAAGCTATCTTAGCTGTACATGCAGTATTCATGTGCAATTCAATATCTCCCCATGTATGTGTGTGTGTATATATCTATATATAAATATATATGTATGCACAGAGCAGCAACTGCTGCTGCTGCCTATGGTAATACTGAAGAAAGCCAAGACTGAAGATTTATGTTCTTTAAATATTTGCTTAATTCTCTTGAACAGAGACTTTTTTCCATTATTCAACTTGATGATTTAACATAAAAGTGATACTACCTCTGCACTTTGAGTTAGTGAATGTTGTAAGTAGTTTATAGAGCTCAAGAATGGCTGCTCCCTTCAAGCCAACAAAGAATGAATGTTAACACTGGTGTGAGATCACAGCCAATGTCCAGAGCCATTACTTCATGCAGGTAAGAATTCCAAACTCACTTCACTACCACTTAGTTTTATTCTGCTGTGAAGTTGCTGGCTTTATTTTAATCGAGGAGGAACACAAAGGTCTATTTCCACTGCATAGGTCTGCAAGGAGAACACATAAAAAGTCCCGCACGTTCAGTGTGAGATAATCTTACGCCACGGCACTTGCATGACACGTGTTATCTGTTTACATGACTGCTGGCACACAGGGCTCCTCCAGCCAGGACCAGCTCCAACATGCCACGTTCCTGCAGACGAAAGCCAAAGCTTGCCAGGGCCAGGAGCTTTCCCTCCCCTCCTGTGAGCTGGGTAAGGTGACACTGAAATTTCCAAAAGGCTGCCGAGGACAGAGGAAGGAACGGTAGAAACTGCTGTGCTGGAAAAATGTACTCCAACAGAACAAATCATAGGAGAGCCACAGGAGTTGCATTCTTCTCCTTCCCTTTTTTGCTAAGAGAATGAGACAGAGCTTGGCCCAGGAGACAGACTCCAGACAGATGACTCTACCTAAATATGAAGACTCTAACAGGTGAAAACAATTCCCTTGTTTTAAGATGTGAGAAGTCGGTGTTTTCTTTTCCAAACTGACTTTATTTGTTTGGAGACAATCTTCCCAACTGCATTTGGTACTAATACTCAACACAGAACTATTTATACTGCTCTAAATCCTTGGCTTACAATGCCTGTTTCCTTTTTGAACTACCTTCACTGCAGAAGGAACATTGCACAAAGAATTCTTCCCCAGGAAAAGCAAATCAGAAAGCACAAAAGATGCTACCTTTGCAAAAAATGCAACATTCAGATAGGAGAATATAATTAGGTTTCTATTCCAAGTATTTCAATACACAGTTAACCTTAGATGACTGTGCATAAACCTTTTAATTAGCATGTTATCTTTGGAGCAATTAATATCTTGTACCTCATATGTTATCTTCAAATTAAAACTTTCACTTGCTCAGCATTATTAATTAATCATTGTGAATCTGAGATGAAATAGACATCACTCAAGAGAATGTCAGTGTTTTTAGAATGTCACAGCCACTGACATTTCAGAACAATTATTTAGCTGTCTCCCAACAGCACAAGCTTATTGCCTTTAGCTTACACTGTCTTTGTAGAACATACACAAACCCATGACATACATAAATTACATAAGTTGCTTTACATCTGCAAATTTTATTGTTACATTATACAAAAAAATCTAACTATTGCAGTCAAGATAAATCTCAGTTAAAAATGCAAAAAGTACATTTTTTAAAATCCTGAATAATCCCCTCAATGCAGTCATGAATCTTCCCCTCTGTCAGGGCCTGCAGTAGAGCATATAGCCAGTAGCAACAATTCAAAGTAGGAAGCAATATGACTATTTGACCCTGAAGATACCAATATAGATGAAGATCTTTTATAAGCCACCGTGCCAACCTGATTTACGGTGATGAATGAATAAATTCGTTGCCTAATAGCTTGTCTCTATATGTTTGATTTGAGACATTAAAAGAGAAAATAATTTCAAGAGGTGAGTGTCCTTATAAAAGAGTTTAAGCTCTGGAATATTTAAAATTTTTTGTATCACGTATCACATTTAATAAAATACAAACCAGTGCAATGTGGCTGCTCTCTATTAACAAATAAAGCTATCTTTTATAACAATAGATTTCCTGTGCTTAAGGTAGAAACTGTCTTATGTCTGTTTATAAGCACATAAATCTTCCCTATACTCCACCAAAGGAAATTAGTACATTTCAAAGAAAACACAACAGGAATCAGTTGCAAAACATTGTGTTTTCTTTAATTGGCTTAGGCAATGAAGACCATGACCTATAAATATTTAACAGACAAGATGAACATTTTCTTAGGGCTCCAGCTCATCTGATTCCCAGTTTTCTTCCACAATCACTTGACTCCATACACACTTAAACATGAAAATTTTACACAAATAAATGTTCTGAGTCAAAACACTTTGTAGATTTAAGAAAAATAATTTGCTCCTACTTCTTCCATCTTTATTCTGCTATAATCACAAATGGAAACAAATATCTCAGTAGTGTCAAAAGATGGCTCATTGAACTGTAACTATGCAGGATTGTGGAGAATCCTGCTGACACACACCATATATACATACATATCTCATCTATGCCAAAATATTTTATGCACAGTCATAATATGTGTGAAAGTGTAGAAATGCCTGCAGAGCCCAACACAACAGCCAGGAACTGAGCTTCAGAGCACTACCAGGAGGTCCCTATATATTATTATTATTATCATCATCATCATCATCATCATTATCTCTATTTCACAGAAAAAGTCAGTGAGGGACAGGCACCACAAACACCACCCAAGGTCACACCATGTGATAACTGAAGTCTAGCTGGAACCCAAATACCCTTTTATTTTAACAAATACACAGTGTTTCTTCACCTATAGTAAAGGAAAGAAACAGAACATGAATTTAAGAGAATACACTTCCTAGCTTGAAGTAATCAGGTTTCATAAGTTTATTTAGAAAAGTCTTAAACTCCATTTGGAAATGTAGGATGAAAGAAGAGCAGGACAAAAGACTGATAAAAGAACCACCACAAATTTGATAAGGAATAAGCTAGATTTATATCACATCCACAACAATGTGAGTAGGTGAAATTTTTTAAGGAAGATACAATTATTCAAGAATAAAGACTTAGAAAAAGTTTTACCAAAATTAATATCTTTTAAATTTCCTACCAAGAAACTAGACGGCTTTCACTAGATGTTCATAATAAAATGCAGACGAATTCTGACGGTAGTAGTTTTAAATCAAATATAATCTCTATTTAAATGCATTTTCTTTAAAAAAGTCACTCTCTTCACACAATAAGCCCTGAGAAATACATTTCCTGCTGAAATTACTCCACATCTTTCATGCTGCAGGGAGAAATGGAAGTAGAATAGTCTAAATGAAGCTCTATTTGCTTAAACCATCACTAGCAAAGCCCAGAGCCTGAAGGTCACTTTAGCGCTGCATCACACCCATGCACATCCAGAATGGCCTGTTTGGATACTGCTGACTTTCAAACATCCCTAACCCATAAAAAACAGTAAAATGGCTTACTACTAATTATTACAGCACAAAAGCTACAGATTTTCAACTACTGCTTCAAAAGTAAATCTGTTTCACATTGAATTAATCAGTACAGGCAGGAACAAGGTAGCAAATTCCACATGTAACTGAAGGAACTGGGGGGAGCATCAAAAAACCCTCTTTTGCAGCCTTCTCAAGGAAATGTGTTTGGAAGAACCAAGCCAGGGGAGACCCAAGCCCCTGCCTGCTGTGCTGTGCACAACCTCCCCATGACTCACAGACCTGAACACCTCCCACCGAATGCTCCTCTCTTCAACCCTAATCAGGAATCTTCTTCACAGCAGCAGTGAAAATGGATAGAATATTTGTGTTTGGCCTCATACCTACCCACTGATGGCTGGTTTGTCTTTTTTCAATGTTTAGAGAGAAAATCACCGTTTTTACATGTTTCAGGCTTTGAAATTCCAAAGAATTGTATCACAAAATAACAGCAACTTCATCAAACCCAAAGCTATGCCAGAAGGTATTCCTTTTCCTGGCACACCTATAAACTTTTTAGTTCTCAGCTTAGTGAAATTATTACATACAGTAATTTAAATCTAATCTTAAACAAACCAATGCTGAACTCTGCATGAATGATAGACAAGATATAATATATTTTAACTTTATTTTTTCTTTTTTTAATCTGCAACCATTATTCTGTATTTTCCTTTCCAAGGACATGATGACTGATTAAGAAAGGGAATTTACAGAACTTTGTAACAAACATTTTTCAATTACCTTTAATAAACCTTTGGTACAAATGTGAATAGCTGCTTTGCAGATGGAGAGCATTAAATAATGAATTTAATGCTACTGTGCAAATGTCATTAACATTTTTTGAAGACTGGATGAACATTAGCTTTGTTGGTAAATGACATTTTGAATATTTAGGGTTTTATAAGGCTGGTTCACTTCTTTATACAGCAACAAATCTTTAGACAGTACTTGTGTCTGGTTGTAGAAAACTACAATTGATATCTTTTCCATATATACTTAACCTCCTACAGATTTATTTGATTCTCAATAATTACTATTCTCTGGTAAGAGGCATATGTTATTACAGCACACTGCACTCCCACAAGCTGTCCACTCAGTGTATTTTAATAAATCTCTGCCAAAGCTGTATAAATTTGATCCTGTTTAAATTTAATAAGGATCAGAATATATCAAAGCACAGATTCCCATGAGAGAAATAGATATTTTGCATAGTTATTGAGTGCCCTATTCATAAATACAATGTGTAAGACCTAGACCATCAACCTTGAATTAAAAAGAAAAAGAGATTAATGTGTGCAAAGCCAGCTACTTCTTAAATAACTAGTGAAATTAGTGTTTAATAAAACATTTTCCCCATACAACTGCTAAAGACAGCAGCACTGCCACAGTTTTACTATTATGATTCTAATACATAACTATTGAATTTCTGCAGTATAGAAACTCAAGAGTACCTTCTCAAGTACCTTTTACAAGTCTTCCATTGAAGATTTACCTACATAAGGACACTGATTCTTAAACATGTCCCCAGAGGTTCCTCTCTGGGGCTGTGCTTCACCCTTCTCTATTCCTGGGGAGCGCTGCCTTAGGCAGGAAGAAGATCAGCCACCAAGAGCCAGAGCTACTGCAGAGCCACCTTAGGACAATGAAGGGTGTAAACATGGATTTGACATCCATTTCTTTCCTTTTTCTGGAAGAATGTCTAGAGAAGGAAGAAATTCTCAACGCTCTATTAATTCTAGGTAAATTTCTCTGATTTTATGCAAAAGCCTACAAAATTTTATGTTCTATTAAGTAGCTCGTGTTTCAGAGCCTGCTGTGCCAAAATACCAGGACACAAAACTATGCAATTAGATGCTGATCTAGAAGCTTATGAAGAATTTTGAAGATCATTATCATAAACACAAATACAGCATGTATTCCAAATACAGATACATTTATATATCCAGTTCCTCAGATTCCAGTGTTTTCTTTGTTTTTGCTTTAAGAAAAAAACTGCTTGCATGTAAGGAGAAAAAAACCCCCAAACACCTAAATCAGATTTCCACCGAGACATGTAGAGACCACACCTGATAGCTGCTAGTCACAGAAAGAATAAAACAGTCTTCCACTGAAAAACTGCCTTCCTCATCATCAGTTCCTATTAGCAGGACAGTATATACATACAACCTACCACTTTCAAAATAGCTTCGCTTTCTTTTATCACCTTTGATGTTTACATGCTCACAAGTATGGGAAGGAAATCAGACTGCAAATATCCCAAATTAAAATTCATATTTTCAGAGTAAGAGCATGAAAGTCAAAAGACAAATCATTTTACTTAGAGTAGAGCTCTTTCCCAAGGGGAAAAAAATTGTACTAAATCAATTTGCCATTGTTTTATAAGTCAGCTACTGAGACTGAAATTACAGACGGCTGAAATTAATGTGAGTTTTGCCATTGACTTCAATGAGCCAAAGATGTCATCCTCAGTGTTTTACTATACACAGAACCCTGATGTCAGAATTGGTACAGCTTTATGAAGTACATTACAACATAATTCAATCCATCAAGGTGAAGACAATCATGCCATCACTCAATCATTGGTCCCATTCACATCTATGGTTAAGATTCATCCTTGTTTTCTTTTTCCTTTACTGTCATAAAAGTGTTGGAGCTGGGAAACACCTCAGCCATGTTTGTCAGCAATATTCCTTTACCACTGTCAATGTTATGGTGAAAGTGCAGGTATAAAACTTAAGCTGAAAATTCAAACTATACCAACTGAAATATGTGGAAGCCACAACACAGGCAATGTAGCTTTGCCAGAATATTGTCGTCAAAATCATAGCACTTTGAATTACTTTGAATTGAAATCAAATAGTATCACAGTATAACTACTGATTCTGGGTAAAGATATGTCTAGGCCTTCTATGCACCACCTGTAGCACAGGTCTTTGTTTCCCAGAAGTTTTGAGAATTTTATTGGTAGGTTCCACTCATTTAAACATTCAGTGTTTAAGTACAAAGATGCTGAGTTAAGAGTATGGTGACTTGATTTCCTTACTTTTACAGGGTTGGGTCTTTCAACTTTAATGTTATTTCAACAAAGGGGTTTGTGTTTGTTATGGAGATATTCTGTTGTACTTCCCTTTTCTCAGTTCATGAAATTTTCAATATAACAAGAAAAAACACAGCTCAAATTCTTATTTTGAAAACCATACTGTCATTTTTATTCAGCCTGTATTTTAATATAGCATCAATATTTAACTACTTCATTAAATGAAGTGTGACTTTTATAGTGAAAATGTCAGTCTTTGCAGTTCATTAAATTCATTTAAAGTATAGCTGCTTGATTTTTTTTTTCCTGAAGGAATAAAGGACTATTAACTAAAGGCATAAACTTAGCATTAGCATGTACTTTTTTCTTCAAATTAACATTCAAGATTTGCATCAGTCTTTAGAAATTTAAGAGATTGTTTGTATCCTTTTGCATTATCCTTATCTTTATAATAGATGTCACTTTTATAGCACATACAACTGTTTATCACAGTTGGATATGACCAGTAGGATGTCACAGAGGATATTAACTCGTCACGTGCTATTATGAATCTGTAGAATCCTTCAAGTAATATTAAAAATACATTATTTTTAACTGTGGCATCTGGAAAAATAAACTGTATATGATGTAAAATGTAATAACTCTTGGAATCCAACAGGGTTTATGAGTTCTCTTTTTCTCTTTCATAAAACATTCTTTGATGAGAATCCTTTTTCTTTCAAGGAGGGTTTCTAGTAACTAATACAAAAGAACACAGGGAAAGCACCATTTCCACAAAGGCAGCACCATGTTTTTGCCAGATGTAAAACGTCCTGGTCCATATTCTCTAGGGTATGTGATTTCTGTGACTAACACCTCTAAACCTGGAAAAGCTAATTATTTCTGATTAATAAATTGATGTGACTACAAAATATTTTCATAAGAATAAAAAAGTTTTTTTGAAATGTACTAAGATACAAAGTTGGCGATACTTTCTTTTCAACCTACCTTTCAATGTTTGGAGCAGGTGTTAATGACAGTGAAATCTTGGGTTTGGAAGACAATCATGACTTATTTTCCATTTCAGTGTTTAGTTCATGTTTTCCTGTCCTTTCCTGTCCAACAAAACAATTTGATCAGGCCACTCTCTTGTAGTAATGATCTCAATCACTACTATGATGATTCTCACACTTCTATTCCCAGACTGCACTAACCAGGCAAGGCTTCATTTATTACAACACAGGTGGTGACTGGGGGAGGGGTTTGGGCATGAGACATTTTAAAGGGCTTCATTGTCATAACAATAACATCCATCCTCCAAAACTCAGATCCTTTTCTGGTGTCTTCAATGTAGATCCACAACACCCTACCATACATGAACATTTTGGGTACTATTCCATACCATAATGAATAAAGTTGAAACAAGGACTTTGAAAAGTATCCAATTATCCAATATATGATTTTAAATTTCACCACATTCCCCACTCCTCTCCCACATGGACACTTCTGTCAGTTCATGCAATGAGCAACTGGCATCAAATTACAGAGGAAGAAGAAATGTAAAATGCAGTAATTAACATCTACTAAAGTTAAAAGCTGCCTTCAAAAACCTTCTTCCAAGAATGCTGTGCACAATAAAGTTTTATTTTCTAGGAAAACTACATCTCCAAATCTATGCTGCTACTGTAATTTGTTTTTCTGTGTATCAAAAGCAACAGGGTTTCTAAGAAATTCTGATTTTGAACTACCTTCCTTTGGATGAATCTCTCTAAAGAGTACTGTAGAGAATAAAAACTGAATTATCATGTGGATGGAATTCTGAAGAAGGAAAGAAGGAATGCCAAAACTTAATTACAGAAGCAACAGCCAAGTCACACATATGAAAAGCTAATGGCTACCAGTGACACCTATTCCAGATTGGAGTTTTAAATAAGGTCTTTACACCCTTATTTTCTACATTGTAACAGCTGCCAAACCAAACTGATGGGCTCCATTTTAGAAATCCCGTACAGCAAGGTTACACGGAGCTAAACAAAAATAATTTGTTTTAGGTCATCATGAGTTAATATGCAAAGGCAGAGGGATCCAGACAGCTGTATGAACTCACCATGGTCTGACAGGTCACAGTGACCAGCTCACTCCCACTCGAGAGCAAACTCCTCCCCAGTGGGGCAGAGATGGTTATCCTGGATGTGAAACAAGTGCTCCATCCTCCCACTACAGGGGCCTGCCAGGCAGAGGCTGAGGCAATGCCACCCTTCCAGAACTGTTTGTCTACAAGAGCACAAGGAGGATCAAACTGATCTCTGCTGCCTATTCACCTCATGCAGCCCCAGGAAGGAACATCAGGAGATCTCAAATCCGACCTCTGCTCAAAGTACAGGCCACACCAAATTGAGAAACTTCTTGCTTGGGCTTTTTCTTCAGTCAGGTCTTAAGAACCATCAAGGATTTTGGGCAACCTCTTCCAATACTCTGTTACTCTCAAAGTGATTTTTTTTCTCTTTACATCCAGTCTGAAACTCTCATTTCAGCTTCTGCCTGTTAGCACTCCACCCCCAACCATGAACCCTTGTGCAGAGCCTGGCTCATCTCCTCACAAGTACGGGGATGCTCTCAAGTCCCCTGAAATCTTTCCTTCTCCAGGATGGTCAAGCCCTGGTTCTTGAGCCTCTGATCACACAGGGCATATAAAATACTTCATTACCCATTCTGATGCATAAGAATAAACAAATAAAACCCACTGTTAGTACTTAGCAATAAAAGTAGAAAGATTAATTGTTTTGGACAATTGAGGTTTTGAAGAAAAATTTTACATCAGCTACAGTCACCTGCTTTAAAGTTTAACTTTCAAAAAATACTAAGCTAGAATCTTCTTGGGAAAAAAAATGTGTACTTGTTTTTAATCACACTTTAATAGCACAAAATGAATATGCTTGTCTTGGGACATATTAAGAAATAGTAGCAATGAAATTTGACATAAGATTTTTGCACTTAACTTGCCTTATAACCAAGCAGCACATTTTCACAGTGTATTTCAGTGCTCAGTAATTCCCACAAAATCATGCTGCAAATGTGAATAATCAGATACTGAACCATGAGGCTACCATGTGTTCACAAGGAGCCATCTAATTCTTAAAACCTCAGAACTAGCATATATTTACTATTGTTAATTTTTTTTCTGAACTTCTGAGTTAATCTACAGATTTTTTACATCTGAAATTCAAAACCAGTTCAGCCTGATGATAATTCCAAAAACATCTGTGTGTCACGTCCAGTGCTATGAATGAGAGGCTTTCAAAGAGATGTGTGATCTACCAGGTCTTTTTGCCACACACTTGGGCCCTCTCTGTTGGAAAAGTAACTATACTGATTCTAGCCCTGTTGAAGAATTCTCAAAATACTCTGTTGACATACAACTTCTACCCTTATTTCATGTGATTTTTCAAAGTAAATTACTTGGATGAAGTTTCAATTTTATGTACTCCAACCAGAGCACCATTTAAAGAAGCCAACAGATAATCTTTGTTTAAAATGAAAGAGCACACTGCCCACATTCTTCTATCATGTGACAGGCCTAGAAAAGGACATACAGAGAAAAAAAAGTCATTACATTAATTAGAAAGATATGATGTTAATAATAATGACAGTAATAGAGGACAGTAGAAATTTCCCTAAAAGAGTAGATAAGTAAGTATATGCTGTTATTTTTTTTTACATTGAACTAAAAATATAATACAAATGAACACCACAGCATCTAGTACAAAGCATATTCCTGGGAATGCTGTGTTCTCAAAAACTGAGGCAGCTACCAGTTAGCAGAGCATTGAGGTGAGGAAGCAGATCATTACCTGATGTGCACGTGCAAAACACCCACATCAAGACAAACTATCTAATGATTTAATACCACACTTCTAGAGACTGTCAAGGTTCCAGATGTGGATGGTTGCACCACCTCAGATGCTTAAAGGCCTTTCCCTCCCTCCTCACCACCACCACCAAGGAGAAGCTCACCACTTCTGAAGAACTGAATAGTCTCTCCATATTCACTAAGAGATACTAGATAACTACCCACCATCTATAAATCACATTTCTAATTCTTTCCCACTATATAATTAGACTTCGGACATGAATTTTCTTTACTAGCTGTTATACGCAATACTCCAAAGTTGTTATTTTAAGTATGTAAACAACTATCACATCTGTTTGCCTTGTCCAGAGTCTCACAGACTCACTCTAAGACTCAGAGAGTGCATAACAAATATTCAATATCACATATTTAGGAATGTAAAGACAAAACCTAAAAGAACATTAAACAGGATTAAAAGTACAGCCTACCCCATGGTCTCTGTTTCACCCAACAGATGACATTAAGCATCAACCCTGAGCCTTAAAAGTGATTCCTGCTGCTTCCCTATGTGAGGCTGCCTCAGCAGGTCAGCCCTCTGCAGAGAAAGGCTTTCCTCATTCTCAATGTCAGCCCATGGTCAGCGTTTATACAGCCATGCTTGGAGCAACACTGTTTACCCTCTCATCCTGCTCTTTCCATTACTACTGTTTGGCCACTGTCTCTTATGTCTTCTTCTCTTAAGAAAAATAAATTCTCCAGTATAAGGTACCTATAAAAAAAAAACCTAAACTTGTCTGCCAGACCTGCAATTTTGTGTGTCAGTTCTTTTGTGCTGCAGACATGAAGATTATCTGCACCTTCTCAGCTGAATGCAGCAATTTCCTTCATTTTTGGTATCTAAGCCAGAGAAAACATAACAAGCGTTCATTTATTTAGTAGAAGAACAGACCAAAGCAGTGAGAGTGATGTGTTCCTTCTGGTAAGGAGGAGAGGCCCAGCAGAAGTGGTGTTTCACCAGCCAGAATTAACACCAACCCTACAGCCTGTCCTCACCTAACGCAGCAGCAGCACCAACTCCTTTGGCTTGTCAGCGGTACAAAGAACTGGCTTTATCCTTTTAGGAAATGAATGGATCGCTGCCCAAGAAACTACTACTTCAAAATACACCCTCTGAGCTGAATTTTTCTCAGCAAGTTTATGAAGCTCAATTCAAAAGCAGATACAACTCTTGTTCAAAGAGAGCATATTCCTATGTGCAAAAGCAGGATTGCACCCTTTCCTTTTGAATCCACAGAAGATTTTCTTACAAAGTAAGGATGAGAAAGAAAAAGCTGAATATGTTTTAAATCAGTTCTTACATGAAGTTCAGTTTGTTTGTCTCATTGATTGATTTTTCTTTTTTTTTTTTTTTGAGATAAATCAACCTCACAGGGAAAACTTCAGTAGCTGGGATCAATAAGCAACTGGCCTTGCTCTAGCATACATACTGAGATTCATCATCTAAAATCTTATTTCTGCATTCAAAGATCCCTGGATACTTGAGTTTTGGGAGAAAAAGCTGCAGACAGGCACTCCTTTGCTTGGGTGTCATAAACAAACTGAACAGAGAAGCAAAGATGAACCTGCCTCTTTCTTTTGATCAAATGAGAAGAAAAGATCAGTTCTTTAAAATGTAGGAAAATTTTTTAAATGGGAATAACATGTATTTTCACCTCCTTCTATTTCTTTCTTTTGTTGGTAAGAAGCAGAAATTTAAGAACTCAGAGAGACTGAAAACACTTGATCCTCAAATTGTAAATATTTAGCAGTGTTCCCAAGCCACTATTCCTTTTCTCCCCCCGGTGTTTCACATCCCTTTTTCCATCCTTTTAAATCAACAAATGGCCATTTCCTTTGGCAACAGATAATGCAAAGTCTGCTTCCTACCACAGAAGTGTGGAAGATGAAGCAATACTCTACGAATGAGCAAAATAAGAAGAATTGAGGAAAAAAATCATTAAAAAGAAGATCAAAGATTTCTCACTGTTAAAATTCTGTGTCAGATTGATACTTTGCAGCTACAGTGAGTACAACCAATGCACCACCAATCTAATTTCATGAGATCATGAGAAGGTCCAGAATAACTTTCCTCGATGGATATTGTTCCTTCTTTTACTTTTGTACTTATTTTAAAAGAAAAAGGGTCATAACTGGGGGAGCAGAAAGCAAAATGTATCCTTGATATCAGGTCTCACCCATGCAGAGAATAAATGAAACACAGAAGATCTATAAATGCTTTATTTAGTCTAAAAGTATATGGGTAGATACTTGTATTATGATTTCTGGACTTTATCCTTTCATATGCATTTAAAATACTCCATTGACGTCACGGTATTTTAATGGAGTCCTTTTTGAGTCACAGAAACACTCAGAATGAGGCATAACAACAGTGTTCACCTGCAGTTAGTCATAATGAATCAAGCCTTTTATCGCTGTCTCTCACTTACGCCTCATGATGGAATAACCTTAAAAGCTTCTTTTTAGAAATAATTCTGCATAAACACACAAATGACACAGAATATGATGCAGAGTGCACAACAATGGAACTCAGTTAGTTAGCAATCCAGAAGTTAGAAGCCATCATAAGGAGCCCCACCATCTCCAAAGATGTTTGTATCCTAGAGTAGGTATTTGGTGCAAAGTGCCCCTCCCCACATTTTCCAAGCAGTGGAACTGTGTTAGAACTGATGCAGACCAATACTCATTGTCTGAGCTTTAAAAATGTGTGACTGTCCAAGAGTCACGTTTTCAATTTCACATTTATTAGTTACATGTATTACAAGCAATAGCTGCCAATTTTCTTTACAAAACCCAACTCAAACCTCGAAAAAACAAAACAAGCCCTTTAATATGTTATCAAGTGCAGAATCAGGATTCTTTTCTGGTATGTAAACTCTCCACCAGACTATTAACAGAAGGGCAAATTCTGAGACCTCCTTTGAAAAACTGCTATTTACTGGAGACAAGAATACAGGAGATAGGCAGCATTGTCCTATGATATGTTATCACCAGCAATATATTTGTGCTGATAGAAGTCAAAGCCAATCTTCACCATCCCTACTCAAACACTTTCTAGCACAGAAGACAGAAAAAGGCTGCTATCCTATCACAAGTTGTTTGCCAACTAAATTTAGAAACTTAGTTTGCTACTTAAACTGGGCAAGCTATAGCTGAAGATTGAGGCAAAATAAACACAGAAGCTCACACTACCTTTCTGTAGCTGTTTTTTGTGATGAATTACAAGTAGAAGAGCAAGATTGATCTCTAAGCTGCACACTGGACATACCACACATCTGTGTATGCACAGCACTGAAGTGCTGTTTGTTTGCCTGCTTGAGTAGGTATTTAATGAACACAATTTCCTTTCATATGATCTCTGATTAATCACTCTGAGTCATAGTTAGCCATAGATTTTACCACCTGTCTTTCACCTAATTCAGTCTGAGATTCTGTCCCAGTTGTGGGTGGCTCCAAGAATGTCAGTTTTTGGTATGTGCCACCAGCCAGCGAGCTGGTGCCAGAGCAGCAGAGCCATGGGGAGATGAGAAAGCCACCCAAGGAATGTGATGAGACTCCGAGAGCCCCCTCACAGCAAAGGCACCCACAAAGCTGATTCCAGAAAGGGACAATCTCAGAACAAGCCCTTGTCTCCATCAGGCAGGACAGGGAGAGCAGGGGGCACTGAACCACTGCACTGCAGCCACTGACACACAGGGACGGCTGATTCAGAGCGCTGGAAACACACCCAGGTGAGACAACCACGAGAGCTGAGACTGCACACACGGAGGGATTGTCACATCCTTGAAACAACAAGTACAAGAAGCCAAACAATACCCAGTGCACCTTACAAGCATCATCCAAGACGCCAGCACAGAGCTATTACGTTAGAAGAGGCTTACATGAAGGTATGAGAATGAAACAAAGGCACTTCTGCTCTGTCATAAACAGCAGGTAGATCTCTATCATGGAAGCAGTGATGCAAGCCACTGTTTAGGAAGCCTGGCTGCCCTGTGTGACATAACATCTGATTTACCACTCCACATGCTCTCCTTGGGTCTCAGCTGCACCACCACGGGAGCATAAAGATAGCTCTAAGTAGGTTTTAAAAACGTCAGGGGGAAAGGACAGAAAAAGCATCTGTTAAATCCTTTATTTAACAATATCCTGAAATTGCAAATTATTTGTCAGGACAAAATAAATTGATACAAATTACTTCATCTTACCATTTGCAATACAGTAATTGGACACTCTCATAAAGCCACAAACAGAAAGTCACATAGGCATAAACATATTATTTACTCTCATGATTGCTTTGTAGTGCAAATATATACTAAGCTCTTGTGTTTGCACCTCACAGTGTATTTACATCAATGGTTTGTCCAGTGTAGTTTTGAGATCAGTCTTAAAGTTCTGCTGTGAAAAAGATCAGAAAATGCATCATAAAATTCTGGATTTTTTACCACATGTAGAGAATAGTTTTTAAATAGTTTTTAAAATGCAAAGTGTACTACACATTTCAAACTGTATCAAGCAAAACAGCAGCAGAAAAAAGAACCATGCTGGGTTGTGGTAGGAAACCACAACTACCAAGATTTTTGCTACAACAGATCGATAGCACAATAACCCCATATTTACACGGCCACCACCTATTACCATCATCATTTCAGCTTTTCAGGAACCCACAAAAGTAACAGCTTTAACCTACTAAAGCAAACAAAACTATTGTTTTTCCATGTCTAATAAAATTCTTCTTTATTTAAAGAATGTAAACAGAGGACTGTTCATCCCCTATCAGGTGATGAACAGTTTACTGATAAAAGTACAGTTTAAAAAAGAATTTTATTAAGGAAAAAAAATATTAATAACAAATACTGAAATACAGTATCCCAAACCATTCAATATTTGCATAAGTCTTAAAACAATAAAGAGAGCAGCATAAAAAGAACAGCAGATAAATATGATCTGCTTTGAAAATAACCTACTACAACATTCAGCAATTGATTTCTGCATGGTTTTAGCACCATTTTCATATCAAAATTAGACAGTTAATCAATATTGAGGTGTTTAAATATGTCCTGAACTGACAAACCTTTATATAATTCAGTGACTTTGAATACAGGTGTTGTCGCATTGGGATAGAAAGGATGATTCATAAAGCTCAGGTTGTTTCCTTACAAAAAAATGCACAAAACCCCCATAACAACAATAAAGCAAACAATAAAGCCCCATCCCAAAACAAACAAAAACCTCTACTTTATTAATTTGGATGTCTAAAACTATTTAGATTTAATTTCTCTCACACTAACTGTTTAGAGAATTACAATAAAAACTATATCCACTTGGAATGCCAAACACAGCAGTTTCTCTTTACAAAATTTCTTAAGGAAATCAAATGGAGAGATGAAGATACCTCACCTCAAGTGACCTCAACCATCTGCATGTAGACTTCATTTTCCACAAATCCTACCATGCTGGCAATTTTATGTATTCCCAACCTTTAGTTAGGTTGCCCAGTTGATCAGAACTCTTCAGAATATTCAGTGTAGAAAAGGAAAATCCAAATGCAAATGCATCTGTCTGAGAAATGTTCGGCTTTAACATAACCATCACCTATACACATGGTAAAGCAGAGAGGAAAGCGAGGAGATCCTTGTGCTGCTGCCTCTGCAGCTCTCACCCCAGCCAGTAGCTGAGACCTCTGATCACTTATTTCAGAGGTTACCAATCCAAAACACCCTTTGTTATCATCCCAAAACACCCTTTGTGTTTAACCTATGTCACAGCCCACTCTTTGCCATGTTAGTCTCAGCTCTCACAAGTCTTTGGCTAGGAATGATATGTGGCTCTAGTGACCCAGCCATTAAGAAGGGCTATTGCTTTAAAACAGTGAAAGTAAAACACTGAATTGATAAAAATGTCTCCCATGAAATACCAAGGTCAGGCCCGATGTAATGCACATGTATGTAAGTGAAAGATGCCCACACTGAATGGGGTCTTCTATGGATGTAAAAACAGCTTTGATACATGGGATACTTTCAACTGGCAGTTTTTGAGAATGGATTGCTTTTCTTTTCCCTCTTGATATGGAGGTTTTCTACCAAATGTGGCTGCTGGGCAAACTGGTTGTGCAGGAATAAACAGCAAACACTGATACCAAGAGCTGGAACATGAACTCTACAAACAAGCTGAAAACTAGATCAACTATTTGCTTAAAACAATAATTTCCAATTACAAACTAACATTGCCTAGTTTCAGTAGCACACCTTTTCCAACACAATTCAGTCTGTATCACTGGTCAATCATACTTTCAGCACTCTGCTCATAAGACTCAGTTATTTTTAATGTGATAATGAAAATAGTATTTTCAGCTAATCTGCCCATACCATGAAGTGAATGAAGAAGTTCATGAAAACATCTGTTTAGATATTCAAGGTACCCATGGCAGAAGCAGCTGTGTAATGACAGTCTTCCCATTTGGTTTTAATATCTCAGCTGCCCTGTAATGCCTGCGATTTTCAATACATTGTTTCAGGTATAAATAGAGAGAATACATTCAAAACAGGATTTGGACTGTTTTGATACATGCTAACATGCAGTGGAAAAGATGTGGAATAAAAATCTTGTTACAAAAATAAACACTGAATAAAGTGGCAGCAAGCATGATCTCATCTAAGTCTTCATCTGAACAGAGCACAGAGGCAAAGACCAGAAGGCTCCTGTGTGACATTGTTATCTAAAGTCCTGATTAGATTTTCACCTCAGAGTTCTCAATTTTGGTAGCAATCATTGCAAAGATACTATGGTGACTGGCACTCGATAAATACATCACACAGACAGGTAACAGTACAGAACACAGCTATCAGATAAGAGTGTGAAGCATTTGAAAATTCAACCCTGCCATTAGGTCTGTATAACAGTACTCAATTTTACGGCAGTAGAAATGTGATTACAGATAAAAAGGTAGGATTAGTGCTGTACAAATTCTTGTCCTCTTAAATTTGATCATCATCATTCAATAGCATTACTTAGGTTTTTAAGGAGTATCAGAATTCAGCAAATATATAGGCATGTATTAACTGTAAATGTAATAAAAGCTGCAGCACAAACCACAGGTCACAGTTTGACTGGCCTCACTTTGTCAGACACTGCACAAAACTGCAACAAATGAATCACACAACTGAGAGCCTCCTCTCAAGTATCTGCCAAAGAATAGAGGCTGATATTTCCTGTGCTTCTATTTCAGATTTTATTATAAATTTGTGATAATTCATTATAAGCTTAGGCTGGCCTGAGTACCTGTCTGTGAAATACAACGTGGTGTACTATGGGTGGCACTATGGGGATGAGGTTCTTGTCATCCCAGTGGATTTGGTCAACGTTTCCTCACTCCAGAGCCAGAAGTGTAAAGTGGGTCTCCATGTCCACGACCCACACACCCCAGAGTTGTGATTGCTACAAAATATCACTATCTTAAAAACTCCACCCACTAGTGATTTCCACACATACCTTACGTACTCTAAATATCTCCTATGCATTAAATTCAAACTCTTCATGTATTACTGTACATGATTGCAAGCATCTTACTGATATGGTTGTAACCCACTGTAATGAAAACATCTAAAAGACATTTCAATAAAAAATTGGTTTCTATAAAGTATATTTTGTATACAATCAACTCTCAACCAACAAATGCAGTATAGGAGCTGCATTATCTGAGCAACAGAAAAATTGTACACTGCAAAATCCAATGAGTATCCCATTACAGATGTTCATTCTGAGCACCACAGGTTCTTGCACAGTTGTGGCATACAGAGCTTTCCTGTTTCACAGACAGCTCTTCAGCTACATCAGAAAACCTCAGGGGTGACTGCAAAACAGCATAATGCAAGGTGGGGTGATGATACAAACTATAATCTTCATTCTGGTTCATTCATATGACCATTGCACTTCCTCTTCCAGGGACTAGGAATTATATATCCAACAATTTTAGTGCTGGACTGGACAGACAAATATTTTGGGAACTTTTTTGCTCCCTAGCAGCAGTTGCCTACACGGTCCTGAGGTTTTGAGATATCCAGGGCAGGGGCTGGCTGTTCTGGGTAAGAAGCAGTTCAGCACACTTGCCACATGTGCCAGAAGACCAGTGGAAAATACTGGTGATAAAACATCATTTACTGAGTTGATACTGCAACAGAAAGTTTCCAATCCCCTGCCTAAATTGTCTCCAGCAAGACCGGTATTTGTGTCTCTGCTACACATCTCTGCTTTCTGGGTGTTCCCTGGTGCTTTGTGGCCCTCTCCCATCAGCTGGGGCCACCTCTGCCATGGTCAGGCTGTGGATACACACACAGAACCACAGCACAGCTGAGACTGCCCCATCTGCACCAGAGCAGAGCCCAGATGTAAACGAGCACATTTGCAGGGCAGCTGATGAGTGAGCACGGAGCTTTCTATCTTAGCAACATACATGCACCCATTGTCTCTCACCATCTGCTGCAGGAGAGGAGAACCTATGCATATAGAGCCACACTAAATTTGCAAGAAGAGTAGTTTTAAATTATTTGCATAACTGTAATCCACTTTTTCCTAACAACACACACTAATAGGAATGACTTAGAGCCCCAGTTTAGCTGCTACTAAACTACTGCTGTCTTTGCTTTACCTCTGGAAGAACAAGATAAACTTCCTGAGCTTCCTTTGTAAAATGAAAAATATTTCAGCCAAAAACATCAAGCTCTGAAAATCTCAAATGTACAGTAGTGCCTAAATTAAGGTATGTATGTTTGAAATTTGTATCCTTCAAGGACAATCTGTGTAGTAGAGATAAACATTATAACATGCAGGCAGCTAAATAATGAAGTAAGGATTCTGGAATTTAATATGATAATTCAAGCACTGAGCTGCATGTATTTAGGTTTAGGAGTTTTCACTTTTTCCAAGTGGCATTATGAGAATTAAAGTTCCTTAAAAAAAAAGTATATGCCAGGATGAATACTAGTTCCCTAAATATTTTTAGTACAAGACATATAATTTACTCAATAAGTGAAAAAGTTTGTTTAGAAAAAGCTACTCAACTGTACTGAATGTCCAAAATCATTCTCCATCTGCAGAACCATAAAAGGGCTCAAAACAGAAGCAAAATGTTTTACAACAGCTGGTCTCTTTCAACTTTCTGTAATTTTTATAGCTCCTTTTGGGTGAATTTTTTTTTTAGTATACTGCAGCAGGATTCTTCTAGAAGCAGGCAAACCATGATTTCACTTGTGCAATTCCATGGAGCAGAAGTGGATCGCTGTTATCCTGAACCACCACCAGCCAGACACATGCAGGGTCAAGTTATGTACTCTCACATCAGGACTGAAAACTTATCAAATATGGCCCTGATCCAGAAAAGCACTTAAGCACATGCTTTACTTTAAACATGTAAGTAATCCTATTAGAGTAAATGAGATTCAGCATAAACCACTGGACTGCATCTCAGAATACCTTGGTTGTGGCCCTGATTATGTCAGTGACCGACTGCGTAACCTTGGACAAATCACTGCACTTCTGTGTCCGTGTTTCCTCCTCTGCCCTCTACATGTGCATGCCATGTCGGACCACCTCACCAAAAGTAACCCCAATGAATCTTCTAGAAACTGCTGTGTACCAACAATGGCAGGGATGCATATGTACATCAGCCAGTTTTCAAACACCTGTCATGTACTCAACCCCAAGATGAAGAACCCCTTACCCTTAGGTCTTCTTACCCAGTAATGAGCACCAGTTTCCAAAGCATGACGTTGCACTTGGAAAACAGCTGGGATGGAATCCAGCTGAAGGCTACCTGCAGGTCAGGGCCAGGACAGCTCCTCAGTGTGCCTGCTTCCAAACCCAGGACTCAGGTTGCAGTTCTCCCACCTCTGACCCTTCCTTACAGGGCATCCTGAGATCCCAAGTCCTGCCTGGGAGTCCACAGGTTAGTCTGCCACATTCCTGCTAGTGTTGTACCCACTGAAGGAAAAAAACCTTTCGGTCCTGGGAAATTCTGTTTAAAGCACGCAGGTGGAAGGCAGCATTGTCTCACAGGGAGCAATGTGTTTGTACTAAAAGGCTTTATATTTGATATTTTTAGACACCATGATGCAAGATACAATTTTCCACAGGTGGGCCATACGCCATCAACTCTATGTCTCAATGATCTTGAGAGTATTTTCACATAAATAATTCTGCTTTTGCACATATATACAACCACGTAGTCTGTTTACCCTTGCCATCATGCTGCTTCCAGACAGTTGTCACAGGCAATGTCACTGTCACAAGGAGAATACAGATTCAGCTCCTAACAATGAAGCGGGCATGGATGAGCGGGCAGGACACTCGAACGAGTTTCAGAAAGACTTGAGGTGAAATACTGTCCCCAGTGAAATCAATAACAGTTCTCCCATTTACTTCAGCAGAGTAAATATTTCAGCCCTTTTTTTCAGTGCCTTCTGGTCATCTCAGTACCTGACAGATCATTTATTTTCCTCAGAAACACAGTGAAAAGGACAGAAGACAAGAAAAGCAAGGCAGGGAGGCAAGATATCAGAATAGATATACTTCTCTTTATCAGAATAATTTTAAAAAAAACAAACTTACAATGACTCCTATAACTACAGATTATAAACAATGCAGAAAATGAGATTAGATTAACACAGTTAGGACCATCCTTTCGAGGAACTCATTCACAAATCCTTTCCTGTCCTTGAAACACCTGTACACCACATTGATGTTTTCCCAGCTGAGCCAATGAAGAGCTCACAGCAGCAGCAACACAATTCCGCATGTGTCAGCCTGCTCCAGATCAGGCCTTTTGCATACAAAGATATCTATTATAAGACACAAGCATCATGAGCTGTACTCTGTTAATTAAAATATTTTCTTCTGCAGACTGGAAGCCTGGCCTACAAGGTACTTGCCAAAATTATGTTCAAAATTATGCAATGTGCTTCTGAATAGGCCAAAAGTTAGTTACTTTTGACGTTTTTCTGAATGTACGCTCTGTTGTCATTGTACAACAATGAGAAATACAGTTAAAAGGTTATGTATAACAACTGCATACTAGCAGCAAGTTAATGAACAAAAGAAACTACCGGCATTCAGAAGATATTAAAAATTTTGGAGGTACAAAAAAAAATTTAGAAAGACCCTAGAGAGTAACCTGTGCCTGAGCCTGAATTAAACACACACCGTGCACAATACAGGAAAGTCACCGAACAAGTGAAATTTACAGTAAACACGCCAGCTGCCAGGAAGCGCTGCAAGTTTCCAAAATTAGCTGGCTTATCAGCCAGCAGCGGACATTTACTGGGCATTTTAGAGCTCCCGGAGTCCTTAGCAGCACTCGGAGTTGGGGCTGACATTTCATCTTTAATTCATGCCCCGTGTGCTCCTGCACCCGCGCTAACAAAGCCGCCAGCCCCGCGGGGCGCATGCGCGGGCCGGACGGACACACGGACACGGGCCGGACACCGCGGCCGGCGGGACACGGACACACGGACACACGGACACGGGCCGGACACCGCGGCCAGCAGGACACGGACACACGGACACGGGCCGGACGGACACACGGACACGGGCCGGACACCGCGGCCGGCGGGACACGGACACACGGACACACGGACACACGGACACACGGACACGGGCCGGACGGACACACGGACACGGGCCGGACACCGCGGCCCGCCTGCTAAACTTCCAGTGGCTCCGATGGGCATCAGCCTGCAGAGCGACACGGGAGTCCACCCACGACATCCACCCAGACGCGATTTCTCTAGGAGAAAGTTTTCTCCAGCTGCTGAATCTATTTCAACCCACGTTTCTTCTCTCTCTGAAAGTGAGATTTGTGTTTCTGCAATGTTTATATCCTCATTTGGAAAGGATTTTTGAAAAAAAAAAACAAAAAAAAAAAAACATAACAGCATTTAACGTAAGTTTAGGCTTCATGCAGCACCCTTCTTTTCCCCAGCATCTCATACAGTGCCTCACAAAAGGCCCCAGAGGTTGGACAAACATAGCACCAGGAAAAACAGAGTGTGAAAGGGATCTTTATGTGCATGTGTGAGGGCCCAGTGCTAATAGCTCAATGTGCTATTGACACATCACAGTGCAAACAGCTAAGTCTTTTTCAAAATAGCGTGAGTCACAGTGTCATTCTCAACTTTGCCTTTCCGAGATTTAGGTAATTTGTGAAACAAATCATCCCCGTATTATTAAAACATATTTCTGTAGATGAAGGTAAGACACCGGGAAATGATTATTGCTTCTGACTGTAACGCTTACTCCAAACACCGCACACGCTGCAGAGGTGTGAATAGGCAGAAGTGGTACTGCAACTTCTCTGACAGCCCTCACCAAAGCGGAGCGTTAGTTACCCTCCTGTACCAGCAGCTGATGCACTTTTAGATAATCCTCCCGTTTGGATAATCAATCCTCTGGTTAGGAACTGGCCATAACAGACCCGGACTGAGCCGAGAGAACAGAGCAGAGGGAGGCTCCGTCCTCTCCTCACAGGGCCGTTCGAGCCCACCGGGCTCACCGGGGGCTGCCGCGGCTCCAGCCCGGGGAAAGTTCGGCAAGTCCCGACCCCACCGCGAACGCTGCGCGCTCGGGACGCGCCTTTGTTCGCCGGCCGCGGAGAGCAGGACCGAGCTCCCCGGCTGTCTGCCGCTCTCACCCCTCTGAACAGTGCGATCACCGGCCCGAGGGCAGGCTCCCCGGGGCGAGCCCCGCGGCGGCCGCGGCAGGAGGAGCCTCCCGGCCACGCCGACCACAACTTTCCGGGGCCGGGCATCCCCCGGGCCCGCGGAGAGCGGCGAGCGCACCCGCCCCGGGCTCCGCGCATCCCTCAGCCCCGAGCCTCCCGCCCCGACGGAGCCCCAACTCCGGTCCGCGGGCAACCGGCCGGGGCAGCAGCACGAGGATTAACACCCACGGGAATAATCACCTTGTTGTAGTTGTAGTAACCCAAACACTGGGCAAAGTCCAGGTTGGAGGGGTCTCCGGGGAGCGCGCTGCCCGCCGCAGCCGGGTAAAATCTTACATCCATGATGGAGATTTGGTCCACTTGGAGAGACCGCCGGGAGGTTTAATAGATCCACCTTCAAGTCCCTTCCCCGGGGTAGGGGCACGGGCAAACCGCCGAGGGAGCGGAGCTGCGGGACGCCGAGCCTGCCCGAGAGCGGGGACGAGCGAGGGCCGGGGGGCGGCGGGGGAAGAGGCGGCGGAAAAGTGCAGGTAAACAAGGAGGAGAAGAGAGGAGGATGAGAGGAGAGGTGGGCAGCGGACCCCAGGTGGGTGCCCGTCCGCCTCGGCGGGAGGAGAGAAGGGGAGGGGAGGGAAGGAGGGAGGGCAGGGGAGAGGGAAGGAAAGAGGGAGGGAGGGAAGGAGGGAGGGCTGTTGTTTTTTAAAAGCTCAGTGCCAAGCCACAGGCTTTGCCTCCGCATTCAGGAGCAGCTGCTGTACACAAAGGAGCCACGCGCCCGGCGCGGACGGACTGACGGACGGACCGGCCGCCGCTGCTGCGCGCCCGACAAAGGCGGGGGGACCGTCACCGCCGGGGGAGCGGGGCACGGCGGCGCCGCGGCCGCCCCGCGTTGCCGGGGAGGGGGCGGCTGGCCCGGACTCGGTGCAACAGGGCTGCGCTGGCCGGGCGCGCTGCGGGGCGAAGTGGCGAGCGAGCGGCGCGGCGCTGGCAGCGCTCCCCGGGCGGAGCGGCCGGGCCCGCGCCCCTCCCCGCCCCGCGCCCCTCCCGCCGCCCGCAGCCCCCCCCGCCCGGCCCGGAGCGGGGCCGGCAGCCGCCCTGCCCATGGCTGTCCTCGCTCCCGGAAGGTTCCAGGTGAGTAACTTCCACCACCGCTTCCACCAGTTTTCCGCCTTTTTTTTTTTTTTTTTTTTTTTTTTTTTTTTTTTTTTTATAATGCACTTTATCGATTCCCACCGCTGCCTTGCTGCGTCAGGTTGGTAGCAGAAGAAACGAGATTTTTCTAACGTGCTGTCAAGAGCAGGACTTTAAACCACAGTAGCCTGCCTCACTTACAGAAACCTCCTCACACTCTCAAAGTCTCCGGGTGATGAGTCAAAGCAACCAGCTAATAACCCAGATTTGTTTTGTCAATTGTAGGCACAGCCCAGCCGCATCTGCTCCCTTGCACGGAGCTTTGCTGACCCGAAAATCTGCTCCAGAACTTTTGGAGAAAACACTAAAGCAGCACAATGCTATTTAACCTCAGGACTTAAGCCCTGCAGACAAGGTGCAAGGAAGAAGGATGGAAACACGCCCTGGACTCAAGGCTTCTGTGACAGGGAGAGGATTGCCCTTTGGGTCTAGAGCGGATTCCTGGGCAGCTCAAATGCAGCAGAAAGTATGCCCCAGATGGAGTTTACTCCATTCGGCTGCAAAACAGCAATGGTAACATAAGTAACCAAGGCTTAACTATACAACAGCAGCAAGACCTTCTCTGAAGGACATTTTGGGCCCATGCTCAGTCCTACTTCTGACTGATGCCTGCCTCAGGAGCTTAGTGCCCCATACTTCATCTCCAGGCATGATTCTTTATTATCTAAAAACATTGGGAGCAAACTGCAAAACAATCAAGAGCTATATCATGTAGAAAGGAACATCATCCCAACACCTTTCTTAGAAATCTTACGTTCAATATTTGTGGTGGCACAAGTAGCCCCTGGTTGCTTAGGACATGCCAGATCCCAGTTATTCAGGGTATTTATTCTGAAGTATCACACTTTGAAGCAAAGATTTCTAGCATGGTACTTTGCACTAAGAGCAGAATTAAACATAGCACAGACGCATATTTTTATTTCCATAGAGTATTCAGAATTTAACTTTCTAGAAAACTGTGTATGAATGGCTAAATGCCTCAATAGCAAAGATAACAGGCATAAACTGTCAAATACCTAATCCAATTTCATATTCATTGTGGCAACCATTTTTAACCGAAGGGAAAAGAGTGCAATATGTACTCTGTTGCTGGAAGAGAAATGTTTAAGGCACATACAACACAGAGTATTTGCACAGGCACATCCCATATCTGTGACAAAAAATTACTGATGCTCCTGAGAGAAACAATTTTTTCTGAAGACAAGGAAGAATGAAAAAAGACAATTTCAGAATGCAACATCACATTAGAGCATTTCTCCAACACAGTGATGGGAAAGTGGTAGTGTACAAGCACAGCAAACACCTTTCAACTGAGAAACTAAAAGTAGAATTTACCCAAGGGCACATTAGATTAAGCAGATTCTCAAGTATAGGAACAGAACATTGCCCTCAAGTTCTGGACTGCTCTGCTATATGAACATGGCTATTTCTTACTGCCTAGCTCTGGGTCTCTACTCTTCTAATGAAATCTGAAAGCATTTCCACTGAATTCAGAGGAAGACTCCATGAGTGATGAATGAACAGCAAATGATTCCAAGTCTGGCTTTGGTCCTTTTGCCGCACTGCAAGCAGGCACTGCAAGGCTGCAGACCTGTGTGACCCATGGCCCACTCTGGCTGGGCACAGCTCCTGCCTGGCAGCACAGCCAGCTCTCCTCTCCTGTGCCCCTGCTAGGGCAGCAGCCCCTGCTGCAGGGCCAGGCACGGGAGGTGCTCTGGGGCACCAGCAGCTTCTGCCACTGCGTTAGGAGACTTGGGTCAGGAGAGAGTGGTGATGTAAATAGCAATGGTTTTAGGTACTCTGCTGTTTCCAGCACAGCTCCTCCTGAAAGTAAGAGTAATACCTCAAAATGGTATGGTAATACCTCAAAATCCTCCATTTTGCCATCACTGGCTTAGAACATTAATGTGAAATAGAAACAAACTCAGCATTAATAAGTAAATTTAAAAAAAAAAAATACATTCAAGCTAGGCAAAACACTCCCAAAGCATTATTTGGTGAAAAGTTTTGAAGTACTCTCTGTTTATACTATCATGAAACTAAAACAGAACTTCAATATTTAAAAAAACAAAAGAATTCCAATTCCTGGTTATAATCTACCTTTATCATCTATACCTAGTGCCCAAAGTAAGTCTTTTGTAGAACCAGTACGACTGCAGTGAAATGAATAAGTGATCTAAAATGAGCTAAAGGAAAACAGAAGAGAAACTGGGATATATATGCTAATTTATTTTTCTTTTTAAATAAAGTATTATGGTTTGTGTGATACTGTACCAGAGAGAATTGTACAAACTAAAGAATTAGACAAGTGTCTGTCTTTCTTTCTCAACACCTCTTCAGTGTAGTTTATTAAATAAGTAAACTTGAGTAATCTCTGCTATACTTTTAATCTATATACATGACATCATTGTGTTTTTTATTACAATGCATTTATCTCAGGAGTACCTTAAAGATGGAAAATGAGCCAAAATATTTATAACCTTCTGTACATGATGTTTGAAAGGAGTCCAACAAATTCCTCTCTCAAGCCACTCTCTTAAAGGTCCTTTGGTAAAACTGTGGCTTTGAAATTCTAGTTTTTTTTTTTTCTTCCAGAGTAGATGGAAGTATGAAGTATTTGCAATTTTGAGTAAGTATTCTTTTTTTCTCTGCTATTTTAATAAAAGCAAGTATCTATCAACAGTAAGTGGAGTACTCCAGTAATTTCCCTGGTCCTGGGTAGCCTCAATTTCAAAGAAACTTTTCAAAAAGCCTTGTTTCATAAAGGTTTGAATGTATGCCTACTGATGCCAACAATTATGATTCAGGAAGCAACACACAAATGGTGACTCTGTTCCATCTTCAACTATACTTTCTTCTGACTCATCATCACAATTCAATTTTAAAAGCCATTAAGAACACTCAAACTGCTTTTCTGATGTAAGAACAGAAATTGTATTGAGTGAATCAGTCATATACAGACTTGAAAGTGTGCCTGCACAAATTCTCACTGCTGCCCAGAAACCTTTCAACTTCCACAGGTAAATATGAATGTTCCAAGCCTGGCTGATTCCCACACAAGCCTTGCAACTTTTTTTTACCTTTTTTTTTTTGAATTATTTTGTTTTTTCCCATACCAGGCTAAACTTTATATCCTTACAGCCTTTACAAATGCTGGGTCGGTTCAGTAACATGGAAGTAGTGTCTGAGGCTCAGTAACAAAGGCACTGGAAGATTTACTCCACCAAACCACAGGGTCAGGAAGGAACCTCAGAGGTAAGAGCAAACAGACCAGACCTCTTAACCCCCAAATTCTCAGGTAGGCAGCCAAGTCCTCCACAAGCACCACACCTCAGCATGCCCCCTGTCTCTGGCCACACAGGTGCCTCCCAGTGGCAAAGACAGCAGAAAAGTGAGGGAGAAGGAATGGAATGAGCCAAGGCTGGACTGAAACTCTCTGCTCCAGTTTTACAGTGCAGAGTGAACATAAAAAAACCTGACATTCACTTCCACAAGGCAGAGTCCACCTCTATTGCCCCAGCCCTCTCCACAGGCTGAGGGGAAGGTAGTTGGACTTATCATGGACAGTGTGTCGAGAAACAACCAAATTCTCAGGAGGTTCAAATTTTACCCACAAACTTTAGAACACTCAAGTAGAATAAGGTACTTGGAAAATTTTAAAACATCCACATGAAGTATGGCACTTTGCAAACTTTAATTCAGCAAACTTTAACCTATCCAGGTGCAGCAAGGTACTTGCTGGAAATTTTTGGTTCAGCTTTAAGAAGAGGAATATAGAAGAAAGAGAGAGAAAGAGAAAGAAAATGGAGAGAGGAAGGTAAATATTTACCATCCTAGGACCTGCTATTCCTCCAGTCTCCTACACTGTGTCTTTTGGCTTCTGTAAGAGCAGGGAGGAACAAGAGGAAAGGGAGGAATACAGCATCTCTGCTGTCACCTGTAAAGACTGTCTTAGCCCCTTCCCCCCAGAGCACATGTGGAGGATGGAAGGGCACAAAACAAAAAGGGTGGAATACAGAAGGAGAAAAGAAAGAGAGCACCAGGCAGGTCTGGTTTAGAAAATAGTCTAAAGCCTCCTCAAATCAATAGAAAGTCCCTTTAATTGACTGCAATGGGCTTTGAATTAGACCTGTATTCTACTTATCAAGTACAGCTGCTGAGAATCAATAATATTTTGACTTACCCTTCAACTACACTACTAACTTCTGGCTAAGAAAAAGTACAATTAATAGCATATTAATTCATTAGAGTTTATCTCACTGAAGTCCCCTTCTCATCAGGTGGTAGAGTCAGATGGCGTTTAGAAGTGATCACACATGCATGAATATCCTGTATAAGTGAGGCCATAAAGAAAATACTTCTGTTCTTAACATTAAGTAAGATCAAATATTCATCGATATCTACATCTCTTAGCAAGTATCTCAAGCAGAGATCAATAAACACTTATTAGTCACTGACTACATTTCCTGCTGTAAAGGAGGGAATTTCAGCCAGCAGATTGGAGAAGCCAAACAACTGGGGGAGCTGGAGTTTAGTGCTTGCCTGCCAGATGATTGTTTACTTTCTCATTGTCTCAGTTGCCACAACTAGAGAACTGCAGATCAAAGGATTATTTAAAAACTATAGTTATTTCTTTAAAATACAACTCATTATTTCGAAATACAAATAAGAATTGTTGCAAGGGAAAAAAAAATCACAACTGCAAGTTTTTGGATTGTGAAAATTTTTTCAGGCCCAAATCAGGAAATACATTACTCTGTGAAATGGGGAATAAAATAAAATTATTACACTTTTCAAATATTTACATATGCCTCTTTGATGTTACTATGGATTGCTGAAGTCTCTTACTTTACCTGAAGTATTTTACCACCTCAAGTCACATACAATATTTCAAATAGTATTCTAGCAGAAAACCAGAGATTTGAGTTGTTTAGAGAGCAGATACAACCATTAATACTGTTGAACTATGTTACAGCAAAAAGGTTTCTGCTTCTTTAAAGAAAGTATTCCATAACCTTCCAAAATAACCTGTGTGTAATGGACAATGTAGATTTACTTTTTGGCAGAGGGGATTTCCTGTTGCTATTGACTGCAGTGTTACAGTATCCTCACATACTAGTACACAGTTGTTGTGAGATAAAGACCACATTGAAAAAAAAACTGATTGCAGCACTGAAAACAGTAAAGGAACTGTCCAGTAATATAAAAATTCACTTCTTTAGGAGAACAATGACTGGAACAGTGTCACTTCTAGATTAGCATTAAAGAATAAAAGTTTTAACTGAAACTAAGAAATTAATACAGTGTATTCCTTTCTAACAGGGATGCCATTTTAAAGCAAGACAGGAAAACTTGGTTAGACATGGTGCTGTATATGGTTATATATGTATATAAAATTACATATAATACATTATGATTTATATCATCTGTTGATATAAAGATGTGTGGTACATTTCTAGTTTTCTCCTCCAGCTCTCTCCACATTCACACATTTGTTGAATTTAAACTGCTGGAACTGTTATGAGGCAGAAAAAAAAGCTACTGGCATCTACTTTTTGCAGGGAATTTACAAGGACAATGCCTACAGAAAGAAAAATATGCTCACTATCTTCTTTAAATGTCTCTGTTATTCTAGAGGAATGTGATAGGCAAAAACTTTCCTTTTACAGTAGAACCAAGTCATATTACTGAAATAATTATTTTAATGAAAAGTCTTAGTGAGATATACTGAAGAGTTTTTCCAGGTGAGAAAGGTTAAATTTGATCCTTGTGTCTGCAACAAATTCACTCATGCATTTTTTTTCAGTTTGAATTTCATCCAATGTTCTTTTAAGCAATGATTTGAAATATACACAAGGTACAAGGTAAAGGCAACATATAGTTTCACAGTCATGCCTTAAAAACAAAAGTAATTATTTAAAAATGCTGCTGTCATCATGTCCCTTTAAAATGTTACAGTGACTTAATGTCACACCATCTATCAGCACAGGTTATAACATAAAATAATTAGTGATCAATGCTAGAGCATGTGAAGATACATTAAAAAAAAATTAATAAGGCTGTAGACATACAGCTTTATTTGGATAGATCAGATCCATACAATAACTGGGAGTAGTCTTCCAAAGGACCCATTAGTTATCCTTTAGGTCTTCTAATTAATGATGTAGTCTTCTGAGAGCATATTAATAACTCTGATATTAATAGCAGCATAAATCTAGCTGAGGATTAAAAAAATTAAGCACTATTTTATAAGTACTTGTACAGCAGAGTTTGGGACTTAGTAATAGACACATACATAAATTTATCAGATTGAAAATTAAGGAAGAGATTTCTGAAGGTCTGATTAGGGGCCTCAATAACATCTCTAAAATGAACTGCTATACTTTTATTCAGGACCTATCTTCAGTTGTCTCAACTTATAGAGTTGAGCTTTTTTTTGATGCCTCAGTGGGCTGGATTTTCAGTGTTGAAAAGACAGATTCCATTTCTCAAGCCTGTTTCCTGAAGATCATGAACAATATGTGCCAATCTGGTCTTAAAGAATCAGTCTCCATTACCATGAATGGCTAATATTTAATAAAACATCTGATCACAAAACCAAATCCAAAAAAATCAGTAGTAAAATAACACTCTGACTTGCTATTAAATGCAATGTTCTTTGATAGAAGTCTATTTCAACTTCATTTATTCCAGGGTTCTACAGCAGTCAAAATAATCAATGCAGAATTTTCCATGTGATTTACACATTGCTTTTAAAAATGAATTGTCTGAAACAAAAAATGCTTTTTTTCTGCTGCTTGGCTTGTTTTCTAAAAC
Source organism: Pseudopodoces humilis (assembly GCF_049639895.1). Lineage (NCBI taxonomy): Eukaryota > Metazoa > Chordata > Aves > Passeriformes > Paridae > Pseudopodoces > Pseudopodoces humilis. The sequence goes on along the minus strand of NC_142213.1, from coordinate 11,099,123 downwards.
ATATTCTCTTTCTTTTAAAGTGAGAGAACGACCTCTGCTTCAGGAACAATTTTCTGAGACAGTGTGTTTATCAAACGGCTTCTCTGCTTTCATGAAAACAATTTATTTTCACTGAACTCCTCAAGATAAGCATTGAAGTCAGGAAGAATGTACAATGACATTTATAATTACATTCAAGAAACAAATATTTTGCCAAAGAAAGGGTTTGGATTTTTATCGGGTTTTGAGATAGAAAATAGTTTCTTTCTTCTAACATACCATTTCATGATATTGTCTCCCTGAAATTACAAAGTATATTTTCATATGCATGAAAACAAAAGCCCAGGACAGTAATCTTCTCATAGAAAGGCTACAGTATGCATCCTAAACAATGAAAGCTGTAGCATAATCCTTACAACCAAATTGCCATCCCTGCCCCACTCTTTGGAAATAATCTGCAGAAAAGGACAATTTAAGCAGGAGGATACATGCCCCTTGCAGAGCCTCCTCCAAACAACCCCTCTATGCCTAGTCTTAGAAAAGAGACAAAACAGTTGTCTCTTGGGGTGGCACATCCTTCTCTCCTGCTTCCCTCCCACGCTTTCCCCTTGCTCAGAGACATTTCTTAAGCTCCAAAGCTCAGTGCAGAGCCTATGGACACAGTAGTGGTGCCTCCCATTCTCTGGGGACTTAGACAACCTTGCTAAGAAATCTCCCTCTGTTTCCCTTATGGATTCAGCCCTGGACCAGTTCTCAACCACCAACAGAAGCTCAGTCATGCCAGACAATTACTGCTTCCTGCTAAATTCTCAACTACCCCTAAAATCAAGGTAGTCCACAGTGAATCTCATCTTTCAGGACAAAGCAGCCACAGATTTAGCCATACAGTGCCTGCATTTTGAAATGCAAATTCAGTGACTACCTATGCAAAAGCTGCCCATGAATATATTTAGGAGTTCCATTTGGACTGCCTGGAAACGTGGGGTTTACAGGATTAAAAAGACGTGCTGCTATCACTCCAATGAATGCCCTTTAATTTGTGTGAATTCATTTTAGAATAAAAAATTTAAGATCTGGTTTATTCCTTGTCAGTCAAACATCCTAGCTTTTCATTATCCCATTTTTTTTCTGTGCATGTAGGTAGTTCTCATCATAAAGATCCCCTGATAAAGTTCTCCTCCAGAGACATACTCTTTTTGTAGGCTCAGCTAGTGAAGAAATATCATTCATTTGTAATACTCAAAGAGAAGTTGAAAAAAAAATCAAAAGCAGCTGAAAAGAGATTGTATTTCACTAATATACACCAAGGCTTTATTTAAAATATACAGTGTTAAATTTGATCAAATATCAACCCACCATTCAGAGTGAAATAATCTCTTTTAATTTGCATGTATCTGTGTGTGCCAAAGAGAAGTGTGTTTGCTTTCAAGCAGGTGCACATCCTGCTATGACTAAATCTCTAACTCATCAAATTGCTTTACCAGTGTGGGACATGCCCTTTTTCTGGAACAGCTTCAAGTATTTTCCCCAGCATTTCAGCCACCTGTTTACCGAGTTCATACTCCAAAGGAGATGTATGCAATTAGAAACAAGGAAATGAAAATAAATGACCTTGTTTGTTATAAATAACAAAGAGACTCAGCAAAATTAATGCAGTGAAGCCTGACCTTCTGACCTGAAAGAAAGAATCACCTCATTCCTTTGTAGCAGGCTCACAATGCTCCAGCACCAGGCATTGTTGTGCAGCTTTGCCTCTTTTGATGGATCTTAAAGGAGTATATTCTAAATATTAAATGTTTTACAAGTTAGATTAGGAAATTTGCATTAAAAAGAATGTTGAAACAAAGTCAAGAGAGCAATGATAAAGATTATCACTGCTTTATTTAGAGAATCCAGGTAAACTGTATGTATGGCAGTTCGCTATAATACAGTGTTTCAATTGAAAAATAAATATGTCATTCCAGGTGCTAAAAAGCCATGAAATGTCTCCTTTGGTGTTCAGTAAATTGATGAGAGAGAAAGTTTTTAATTAGCCAACTCCAGGAAAAGGAAACATTTTTCTTTTGTTAATTGTTTGTGCTATGATGGTCTGACTTTTGAAAAAAAAGCAAAGTATTTCCACAACTACTGCCAAAAATATATACTTTTTTTCTCGTCATTTAATTAGGCAAGTAGAAATGCTTTCTTTTGTATGAAGCTTACTGAATAATGTTTCTATGGGTTACACTTTCACTTTTAATTGATTCATGTCAGTCTGGAACAGTGTCCAGCTGCAATGGAGGGCAAGGTGTTAGAAATTTGTTTCCCTGCTTGTCTTTGGAGAAAATGAGAACACAGCGTTGTTTTCATGGCAGTCCTCACAAAAAGAGCAGCAGTGTAATTACAGTGCTGGTTCCCATCTTGTCAGTCTCCCAAACAAGTCTGTTATTAATGAAGCAGCTCAGAACCGTTGCAGAAATGAAAGGAAAATGCGTTTGCATCTCACTGAAAGCAGTTCCCACAACAGGTATTGTTTGATAAAAATTTTTCCAGAGCTTATTTTGTGGGTTTTTTTCCCCTTCTCTCACTTTCAATGACATCCATCCAGCTGCTGAGGTACAGCAACACCCTTCACAGCAAACAACAGCCTCAACTCTGCTCGTACCTCTCCCTCCCAGAGCGCATTGATGGGAGTGGGGTGGGGCAGCTCTACCTGCATGCCCAGGGTGATGGGCACAGCCCAGGGACACAGCCAGCCACCAATGCAGGGGGCACAGGAGGCGTGGCAGTCACTGAGAGGCACTGGGAAATCAGTCTCGTACACAGGAGGCAGCTCCTGGGCTGGAGTAGCACAAGGCACCTCAGGCAGGACCATGACAAGGATAGGAGTGCAAGGGGGCAGTGGCTCTTCTCCTCCCCACCCTCACACCCTTCTTCCATCATTCTGCATCCAATGGAGCCATTCCACCCCCTTAAGCTCTTGGCATGACTCACTCCTGCTCCCAAGCTTTTACACTAAAAGGGTGACCTGAATGAATAATTTCCAGCAGAAAAAGAGCTGATCAACACAGCCTCTCCTTCTGCTCATGCAGTCTCATGAACAGCTTGTGCTTTTGTCCAAATGTGTGTATCATTAAAAACTAAATACTCCACATGGCTGAAGATAGGGATATGTTGAAGTGTTTGATTGAATCAGAGACCTTTGGGGTACTATCTTCTCAATCAATGCATGTTTGTCTGCAGATTGAAACCAGAGCACTCACGTGTCTAAACAATGAGCGGTGAGGCCCTGTATGACAAGCTCCATCTGAGAAAACATGCATGACAAACAGGTTCTGAGAGCTGAACCCAACCAGAAGAAATTCTGCATTTGTGGAGCATGAAGTCACAATCTCTGTCCTGCTCTGGGGCTCCACATATGGTCCCAAATACCCAGGCTGGGGAGGGGCTGTGGATCTGTGCTGACCCACCACTGTGTGATATGCAGGGGTTGGAAAAGGCAGAGCAGAGCTGGGGGTCCATTAACAGGGCTCATGCTTAAAGCATGACTTACACACAGACTTACACTGCCTTCTTCAGCTGATCTGTGCACTCATGTGCAGCTCTAACATTCAAGGTGGTTGTGCAAGCACAACCATTTGCTCTGCACCACAAGTCCTTGCAATACCTGGGTGAGACAGACCTCGCTGCTGGGCGGAGTGGTCTTTTCTGTAATGACAGCCTGAATCAAATACTAAGAAACGCAGAGAACACAGCAGTGTTACATCCAAAAATCAGCCTAGAGATATGCAAATAAAAACAGTACTTCAAAAGGCTTGAAATGAGCAGCATCCAAAATGAGTGATATTATAAATTGGGTTTAAAAACCAGCAATTTTCAGGAGCATTGGTTTACATTAAGCACATGCGTAACTGGCTTCAAAATTCAGCTGAAGTCAAGTCTCCCTGGAAAGAAAATGGTGTAGTTTCACTCCTTGGCTGTTTGACAGGTTCAGGAAGGGTAGCTACCCACACTGCAGCAGGAGAGCACATATTTTTTTCCCAATAATACAGTAGGCACATGCTGACCAAGAAAATAGTTGTGAAGAACAGAGTTCCTACACAAAAAACAGGGCTCACCCAACTGCAGCTCTTGCAATTCACAATTAAAGGCACCACATGGTCAAAGTTACTGGCACTGGCAGTGGGGAAAACCTCAGAATTAACAAAAGTTTCCTTCTTTCTTCCTCTGGTGCCCATCCGAGGAGGGTAAGCAATTCCACAGACAGTTTGAGGGGACAAAGAGAGTGTCAGGGCCAGTGTCCCTGTCTCAGCACGTCAGCCCTTACTGGCCATGGCTCTGTGAGCTACTGCTGAGCACATAATGATTTTGCACTGAAAGGCTAAACCAGCCATTGCTCTGGACTGAACAACCACAACTCTTAACTCATTCCTTTATTAAATGCTTTGCTATTCCTTGAGAATGAGAGGGTCTATAGAAAAATCGCATTGTCCTGTATTCCACTGGTAAACAATATCTTATATATATATATTAAAATGTTCTGTAGTAGTCATCTGTTCTTTCCAAGCTGTGACAGGACTTTGAATTATTTGCTCTATCAGCAACTGCTGCAGTAAATTCCCCAGTTATGCCGTGCATGGCAGGCTTGCGGAAACACCCGTGACAATGAAGCGAGCAGAGAACTCATACATGACGGAATCCACTCAGCAGACTGGTTTTTGGGGACAGTTGGGCCTCAACAAACAATCCTTTCTTCTCAGTCTATAGAGGAGCTGCACTGGGGCCTACTTTGGCCATTAGTCTAAGGAAAGCCTTTGTTGAACATATAGCTGCGTCTCACATTGAAAGAATAAATCACATTCTTATTCTGGGTATGTCTCCACAGCATTCACTGATGTGAATGTTGTTCCATGGCTGAAAAACAGGGTAAACAGCGTGCCCTGTGCAGCTCTGAGCTGTTGTGGCTACATCACTGCCTGAACAACCTCATTTACAGCCAGCCTGGATGTGCCTGTAAGAGCAGCAGCCCTGGCAGAGATCTGTTCTTCAGACAGCATACCCTGTCTTTTCAAGAATATTTCATTCTTCAGGCTGGATTACCAGGATTTGAACCACTTTGGAACCCACTTTGCCTGGGAAGGAGAAGAGAAAATCCTATCTTTTCTATGTGCCTAGCAAAACAAAACACAAACTAGGCAAGCTTCAGGAATGGTTCTGAATCTATAGTGTTTTTTTAGGGTTATGCAGATATATGTTAATTTCTCAGGCACACATCCTAGAAGTACATGTATAGTGCATGTTCCCCTTCTAATACTTAAAATCCAGAGTAATTAATGTTCCTAACTTCTTCAATGTAGAGCAATTCAATATTCATTCACCTTCACAATCATACACTGCTCTCCACTCTTCAATGTGCTTCATCTTTTACTATTAACTTATATTTATGTCTATCATATCCCAGAAAGAAAAGGGAAGCTCCAGGCTTCAGCAGACCATAGGGACCTCTGCTGACAGTTTCTATAGAGTTGGTCATTGTTGGGTGAATACAAGTGGTCTTGCATCATACCTGAGTCTCAGTTATTGTAGATTAAGTTTTCTGTTTGATAGAGTGAGTCTGATGATCCATCATCACTCTGGTGGAAAGGTTCCCATTTCCAGGAAGGATGTTACAGCTTCATATCAGCTTTTGATGGACTCCTAACATAAAAAAAATAGCACCTCTTAGTCCATGTACAGACAGAATTCTGCATTTTTACATTTTAACAGGAGTTTATTTGTCTCTGACAAAAAATAAATAAATAAATAAATAAAAATCCTGTGTCCGTTCTATCCCCCATTTCAGTTAGCACTTTTCCATGAAGTGTTGTATTAGAGAAGACCATGGCTGAAGCAAAAGGAGAGCTCCTGGTTAAACAGGGAACCTCTTGGGAAGCACCAATCCCTGAAGGGCTCTCACAGTTTTAGTTCAGAACTACAGCATGCAAATTTCTGGGTTATTATACCATATAAGTATATATATGTGTGTGTGTGTGTGTGTGTGTGTTTATATACAAATATTTGTATACTGCTCTGCAGAGATGTAAATTTAAATAAAAATCACAGAGAAACCAAACCAAACCCAAAAATCAAGTAACTCCTCTGATGACACAATCCCTTCTGCTATACATGTTTTCAAACAGGATAAATGGTAGACACAGAAGTATATATAGCAAAGTAGTGTTTACTAGTGTTTACTCCCTCTTTCGACACAATTTACTTGTGTTGTTGGGGAATCACTGCAGGAAAATTTCCAATAACTAGAGTTATAACCACCTCTAAATTAAAATTTCTATTTTGAAGTTTTCCTGCCTTCCTTTGTTATTTATTGCAATTGAACTGCCTTGCAAAAAGATTATTTATAATTATTTGCAAAGAAAATAGCTCACTGTAAATGCTAAGGTTAAATGTCTATGTTTTAAAAATCTTAGATACACTAACCCTTTAAATTATTGTTTCAATTGTTTCTTCCTCTTGCTGCCATTAATGAAATACTTTATATATGCAATTGTTCCCGATTTGTGTAAAGAATTCCAAATAAATACAGTGGTCATTGATTTCTCTTAGTTCATCTCCTTTGTTCTTGCATCTCAAAAGAGTTCAGCTAACCTGGTAGCATTTATCCTGCCTATTCCCTTCGGAATTATCTCTGACTCAATGAGATGACCTCCTAATTTCCTCTATTCTATAGACCTGCTTTCTCTAACTTTAACAAATAACTAAGGTCTCTCTGCCCTTGTACCATACTAGTAGTGATTATGAATTTTCTGATTGTACAATAACTTTTTAAAAAGATAATTAAATCCAGAGACTGGTCTTCTGAGCATTATCATGATACTGTCATGCCTCACCAGTATCTACATGAAGCCTCTGTATTTGCATTTCACACCTTGCTCTGATTCCTTTTGCTATTTTTCTCTTTTCTTTTCTTTTCTTTTCTTTTCTTTTCTTTTCTTTTCTTTTCTTTTCTTTTCTTTTCTTTTCTTTTCTTTTCTTTTCTTTTCTTTTCTTTTCTTTTCTTTTCTTTTCTTTTCTTTTCTTTTCTTTTCTTTTCTTTTCTTTTCTTTTCTTTTCTTTTCTCTTTTCCTGCTGAGAACTCTTACTGCTCTCCATTGGTCTGGGCTGTCTTTGAGAGCATGTTGAATATTCTTTACCTGATTGCAAGCTCATGGTTTTTCCTATTCTCCTAAGTCCAGTTCATTGTGTTTAAACACCCTGACTCAAGTAGAGTGAGGATGTGGCCTCTCACCACTGCTCCTCCACATCAGCCTCACCTTGGTCTCATTTTGGCTCCCTTCTCTCTACTGCAAACTTGAAAACAGCCCACAGTACACAAGGATATTGGAAACTGCTGTGTACAGAACTATTCTCTTGTAACCACAGACCATTCAAACCACATGTCATGACTTAAAATCTGCCAAGAAATCACTGTCCAGGACTATACTTCGAGTCTTTAGGCATTTCCAGCCAAGCACTTTCCAATAACATGGTCAGCATGTTCATGTCTCCTTCTGAGTGTTTCAGTTTCTCACAGAAATCTGGGTCAATTTTTAAGGTCCTAATTTTTGTCAGTATTCAGAGTCTATATTAACTCCTTTTTCTTTTCTGGTGTCTCTTCTTTGTATTATCCTTATCTTCATCAAGAAAACTGACTCAGAGAATTTAACATCTGAAAAATATATTTCTCTCAACCAAAGGTAGGTTACCTTTGCAATGTCTCAAACTCAGCTGCATTCTCCAGTGACCTCATTTCTTGTGTATTCAGAAAATCTCCTATTTATGTTAGCCTTCACACAGACTTCTTTTATTTTCTTCCTTTTACTTACACTTTCCCCTTTGTTCTGTAATCTTTCAATCTTCCCCACCTGCTTTACCTTACAGATGATTGATATATGCATTTCAGCAGTCTCAACTGCTATTTTATTTAACCCAAATAAATATCCACACAGGATGGCAAGTAGAATTCTCTAGCTACAAAACTTCAGCTTTGAAAATCTATTTTATTTTCCATCCATACCCTTCCATGATCCCCTCATGCTTTTCACAGCCTTTCTTTCTTCTTGCACTTTTTGATTTCACTATAAACCTAGCTTGGTTATAACACTTCATATCAAAATATTCTCCCATTCTTACATCTCTAGTCATGCTATATTTATTATGCACACCCATGAAAAGGGTTGTTCCCTTTCTAGTCCAACCTTTTAAATTGTGCAAAGAAGCAATATTATAGCATTCAATCTCTGATTTGAGTTACACACCCAGACTGATTTAAAGCTAGATGGAAGGGTAATTCGGGTATGTTGTGTGTTTAAAGGTCTCTGTGTGAAATAAAAAGAAATCTATAATGTTACCCTCAGGATTTCAAGCAATGATATTCCAAGTCTGAAAGAGAGAGAATAAAGAAACTGGAAAAGGATACACACCACTGACCAATCAATTGAAAAGTACAGTAAATGGAAAACAGAAGCCTCCCTGGATTTGCCTTATGGGCTGACAGCAGTGGCTTTGTATAAAAAGACAGAGCACTTATGATCCACTTTCTACTTGAGACATTATAAATTAGTTTTTCTGAAGGCATAATCCACCGTAACAGATTCTAAGGTGGTGTGGAAAAATCCCACCACTCCTTGATATAAACACTAAATGATGCCCTGTCTGTCATGGATCCCATGTCTCTTTGCTCAGGCAAAACCTGTCTCTGGAAGACTCAAAAGTTATTGAAATGCACCAACATTTATTGCAAAACTGAACCGCACTGAGGATGACTGCAACCTTTATTAAGACTCAGGAGACTTTGGTTAGGCCTCACAGTAGACAAGTTACAAAAGGCTTCTGTCTTTGTGCTACTAAGTGCAGGAAAGAAACCTCCTGCAGGCTTTGAATGAAGATGAGAGGAACTCCCCTATACCCTGATTTCCAGCAGGGATCCTGATCCCCGGCTCCTTCCCAACACACAGTGCCACACCACAGGCAGCCAGCTCCATCTCCTTCCATAGACACAAAGTTCACCTCTTTACTTCTGGACCCCAAATAGATTTTGGGGACCTATTTAGTGAAAACTCCTATGAAAGAGAGGGGCAGGATTCCCAAGTTCCTATTACATGGCTGGAAAACCACAGAAATCCCGAAACAATAAAGTGGAATCCTGTAGTGTCAGACCATAGTGATAGACAGAGAGATCTCTCAGAGGATCAGTTGTTTTAGAGCTGGGTGGTGATGCAGGGAGCACTCTCTAACACCTTTTTAAATATCTATAACACTGTTCATTTCTCCTGTACTTCTAATTTTCTCTCATCTCCAGGAGTATAATAGTGACATCTCTCTTAATATATTAGGCTTTATAACAATGTTAAAGAATTGTCAGCAGAAGGAAATGGAATTGGACACTAGAAGAAAAAAAAGGGAAGTCAAACCTGCCAGTCAGCCTTCCTATCTCCTTCAAAAAATTCATTTGGAAACATGGTGGAGAACAAAAGAAGTCTGTGCAGGCAACCTGGGCCACTCCACACTCATTAGCACTGCTCTCCAGAGAGCAGCATGGTTAAGCTCATCATTTCTCTAAAATACTAATCATGATTACTTTCAGTAGGATTCCTTGTATAAGGAAGACCATAGGAAACTTTGCAAGTTCCGTTCTAAAAGGCAGTAAGTGAAATACTCTCCTGTACAACATTTTTCTCAAACAAGTTGAACTTATTTTACAAACCCACAACTCACCTTCTTAGTAGAGGGACACTTCAGGCTGTAAAGTAAACAGGCAAATATTAAATGAGGTGACTCAAATATTTACACAAGCAAAACCACTCTTATTTTGTCAGAAAACAAATAAAGTTGGCTGAGTTTTATAAACCATCACACTTCACTTTGTTTTTCTACTACTTTTTCATGGCCCAAACTTGAAAGGCAAGTCAACCTTGGTGACAGCTGAGGTGGCACACAACTGCTCAGGTCTGTCCCACCATCCTCAGGACTTCATTAGGTCAGGACATGCAGACCAAATCCTCTGCAGGGACTGGGGGCAACAGGAAGCAATGTATTAAAACTGCATGGTGGGCATTGATTGGGATAAAGAAAAGATCACCAGAACCTCAAACTTTCCTCTCATTCTTGCAGAACATAAAAATGCTTTGTTCCTAAGTTCAAAATATATAAAAATGTAATAAGATAGCTTTTGTTTATATTACAGGCATTGAAAAGTCCTACCTCAACATCTCAGTCATGTCACTGTTTTGCTAGAAGGGTTCTCAGAAGGTGGAAAGAGACAAAGGAAAGATAAAATCTAATGGACAGGATAAACACCTTCCTCAGAAATAATGCAAAAATTATACAGGGACTATAAAAAACCTACTTAGTTTTAATGACAGATTTATTTCAGAACAAATCAGGTTTCACTGAAACGCTTAGCTTAGTTATTTTAGCACTTTTTGTGTACAACTTAAGTGATATAACTTGATAGGGAAGACATTGACTGGAGACTAGAAGGAGATAGCTCTGTTCCAAAATGAGGCGTGCAAAGGTTGTATGAATGTTTGGTGGATAGTGCCCTAATTCATTACAGAATGGGATTTGTATACATACACAGTGAAAAGCTTGGATTAGGCACACAACATAATTTCCATTATGTTAATGTTGCTTTAAAATATATTGCACGGAGTGCTGCAACAATCAAATTATCAATTATAATGTCTACTCAGAGTAGAAAAGTGTTGCAAACAGAGGGCTGATTACTGCTTCAGTACTTCCAATCTGCATACTCATTGTTTAGTACAGGGAAAACAAATTATCTTGTGTTGGCCCTAGTTCAAATTTAATTAAATGAGTGCAAAGCAATTATAATAAAGTACAATAGTATAGTAATGAAAGGAAAATAACTCATTAACCTATTAATCTTTATTTATGTTCCTCTCAAATAAGTATGTAATTTCTTTATCACTGCATCCCATAAGAAATAGCAGCTCTCACTGCTTATGGTCTGCTTTAGTGGGGCTTATTTTGCTAAAGATCATTGTATGACTTCACTGTTACTATTTATATAGATTTTATTTAATGTGTCTGATTTTTCTCCTCTCCCTTACACAGTGTATTTTAAAACCCTTTCCCACATATCTGTGATGTAGATTATAAACCTGTTCGCACCCCCCATTTTCTTTTAACACTTGTCAGCTCTGAAAGGTAAACCTCTCTAGGAGCATTGCTATGCTTCTGTCATTGCATAAGGGAGGGAGCACTCCCAGAACATCTGCTCAAAAAGCAGCTCTTACATTAAGACATAAGATGAAAGCGTATTATTTTTAAGAGGACCTGACACAGCTATTGCTTTACAATCTTTATGGGTATAGCAACATACCCCATATTTTCAAATGTGATTTTTTGATTCTTCAATGCGACATTTATCTAGGCTGCTGGGCTGTTTTGTGATTCTGACAAATCTAAAGTTTAAGGAGAACCAATATTTTTAGATGATTAGTCAAATATTACACTGTGGTGTACTTTAATTGTGCTTGCTGAATGCTAGTTCTCATTATTACCTTATCTCTCCAGAGCTGGTTTTGTTTTCAATGACATCTTAAATTCTAGTGTGTACATTTAATGTCACACACCAGTGCTTAGCTTATTGCAGCCAGTCGGGGTTGACTCTGTCCTTTCACTAAGCTGAGCCACTAACAAAAAAAAAAGAGAAAAAAAAATACAAAGCACAAAAAACACACCAAACCATCACCAAAACGATGCCATAAAGAAGTAGCAAGATTATGAGCAAAAATATGTTTCAAAACTTTTTAATAAATAGCAGTTTTGCTGTTTTTAGACTGAGGAAGATAATAACATTGATTCATTTTTTCCACTAAATGAAATGAAGTAGAGGTGGTACTGTACCATAAACAGAGATTGAATACTGTCCTGGAGAGTGGGACAATTGGTAACTGCTATATAAACTATAAGAAAAATCAAATTAGAAGGACCACAGATTTAAAATACAGTTTCCACTTCTGCATAGACAGGTTTAATCACTGGCACTTACTGAAGAACAGAGGTACCTGCATGAAATATTTAATCAACAGAAATACAATTCTGAATATGCATAAAGGATGAATGAAGGCTGCTTTTGAAAACTGGGAAACAAAACTTTCACAACAGAGTTTATAGTGTCAGATGTCCCAAGGCTTCTTCCTTTCCATGCATGGACCCTTGTACAGGCAGGATCCAATCTCACTGCCTTATAGGATTCAAGCAAAATAGGTTCCAAAAAGTTATTAACAGATTCTCTGAGAGGATTGTAGAGGTGCAAATTTACAGCTCAGATGGCTGAGAAACATACAAGTTCACCATATCTTTCCTCTTCACACATAGCAAAAAACTTCTGCCTTGCAGAGTGTATTTCTGGTTTCACAATCTGCTGCTGAGAACTCTGTTAGCAAGAAATGGAACTCTTTAATCATAATGACACTTAATGAGTCACTCTATTCTTTGCACATTTTTAACACTCAGTTCTTTATTTCACACTTACTGCTCAATTCTTGCTTTTATTTTATTGCAGCACTAGTACTGCATTAACACAAGCAGGCACAGAGCTGTGTGTAGCCCTGTTGTGTGCTATGGGACAACTGGCATTGTTCGTGGTGACATTGCCACTGACCTGCTGGAGAGCAATCAAGAAGTGCAGAGGCATCACCAATAGGTGGCACATTCGCTTTTTGCAGAGTATAATGCCATCATTCTTTTTGTTTGTTTTTGTTTGTTTGTTTGCTTTGACAATGAATCATGTTTTAATTACAGTATTTCAACTTGTGAAGTAACTAAATCATTAAAAGAAGAAGAAAGACAAATAAATAAATTTCACTATGTACAGCCATTAGAATCTCATATGAATTGTCATCTTTTTCTGTCCAGAGTTAAATACTTGTCATCAAGCTAAATCAATGTTTATTCTCTGTGTACAGCAACCACTAGAGGGAAGTTTGACACTCACATTGCAAGTTCACAACAATATGCTAAACTGCAGGGAAATGTAGATCAGAAATCTGCAGTAATTAAAAAAGACCATCCTGCCAAACTCACGACTTCTCACCATCTTTCCAGATTACTGAGTGAGATGATTTCTATCTGACTTAATAAAAGTCTAAATCCTGCTGCCAGTTGAGCTTTGTCCGGCTTCCTGATACATAAAATGAAGCAATGAAGCTGCAGTGAGCCGAGGAAGAGAATATGAAGCGTGCTCAATAATGAAGACAAATATAAAATAGAATTGCCTGAGATGAGACAAGACTTCACAGTCACTGGACTTTTTGAGCCCTAGGACAGTTACACAAGGAAACACTCTTCCTGACTTACTCCTGCCTGCAGATCACTGGCTAAATGTGATATTTGGTGAAAATATACAACTTGAAAATATACAGTGATGTCTTCTGTGTGCACCAAGACTGTATGGCTAACTGCCCTTGATGTTTCCTCCTGCGTGTTTCTTGTTTTTATTTAAGTGAACTGTTACTGTCTGTGCACCACAGGGAGATGGAATTTTGAAAAAGCATCAGTCTCCCTTTGCCATGGGTACAGTGCACACCATCCATGAAATTTTCCCTTAATGCGAACACAGTTTCACTCAAGTCCATAACCATAAAGATACCTGCCAGGACATCAGGCATGTTTCAGGATGCTTGGTGGGGGTGGGCAGGGGGAGCTACAACTAATGCATGATGACCTCCCCAGTTTGATCCTTTGTACACCCACCTCTTTAGCCAGAGGGAATATTTTAACCCTAATTGATTTAACCTATGCATCATACACAATCTCATAATAACACAAGCTTTTGTACCACAGCATCACACACAACTCCTGTAGTAAATAAAAGCAATGCCATGGATTCTGCAAACTTCTTAAAACTGTAGTTTGTATGAGTGTGGATATTTTCATGTGTAAGCACACATCTGTCACAAGCAGAAAATATATATATAACACATCATTTTTCCATAACTGAGTCTAAATGTACTTCTACTGATCTTCAGAACACTGGAAGAGTGCAGATTCAAAATAATGAAAAAGATAATCTATCTTCTAGAAGAAAGAAATGAATGCACTGCACATTGCTTGTCACAAAGAATGTATTTAATCCATGGTCTTATTTATAGCATCGAAATGTTTTTGACATAGCAAGGAGAGTAAAAAGTCAACAAACATGGGACAAAGACTAAAGAAAACTGCACTCAAATTAACTCAAGCAGTACTTAAAGAGACATTGATTGTGTAAGAATATATAAAGCATACATATAAAAGTTAAATATGTTATTTATTACAATGACACTCCTCTTGTGCTCTGTAACATCCCATTCACCTGATTTACTCTAACACCTACCAGTGTAAATCAGTGGGTTTTTCCATTGACAAAAATGACATTTCTGTGGCATACAACTGATTCAAGTGGAGAATTTGACCCTATTTCTGAAAACCTTCCATTAAATAAGTAATTAGCGTACACAGGTGTTGTTTTTCCCTAGTAATTGATGTGCAAGTCTAACCGTTTCTAAAGCCTGGCCTTTTGCTTGACAGACAAGAATTTATTTTCCTCAGTAATGAGCACAATTTCATATGGATGGGCTTTTTTTCCTCCCCAAAGTAGAAAGACCATCTAGATTTTAGCATATAATCTTCCTCATGACAAAATTTCAAATGGCCCTTAAAGATCTTCTGCAAATTCAGTGAGTTTATGCAAGACACTGTAACTAGTCCTACTGGAAGGCATCACCTTGGGCACTGGAATACACACATACCTGAAGATCTGGAAATGAGAATAACTGGAGATTGCTGCCCTCATCATTCACACTGGAAAACTTCCAGGGACCCATATATAGTTCAAGACAAAATGACCAAAAAGTGTTTCTTCATGTTTATTACTTGACAATATTTTACATAACAGCTCTCCCTCCACAGGGGATGGGACCAGCCTTATAGAAATGATCCCACTTTGGCCAGAGCTCTTGCAGCAGAGAATCAGTACTTTCGTCCATCATAAGAGTTATCCTTTGTAGGTTAATTCCCAGCATGAAAATGAGGCATGTCTAGTTTAAAATGAGATTTCAAGATCAATGTATTAATTGATTGTGAAAGGACTATAAGTCTCCACTGCAACACTTAAAATGAGCCCAAAGACTTTAAATGATCCTAAAATACTTCATGGGAATAGAGCACCATGTCAGTGCTTTCATAAGTACACTGCAAACCCTGCATCAGGAATAGTCCATAAGTTTAATTCTGTTCAATATTCTACATATCAAAGAAGATCATACACATGACAATAGGATGAACGTGGACATCAAGACCTAAACTTCCAAGGACTGGCTAGAATTTACCAGCCGCACCAAATAATTAGCTCTAGAAAAAAATCCTTATTTACAAAGTGTGATTCCTCTGTTTAATGGTGACAGAGAATTCAGTATGTAGTCCAGATGGCTGGTTGCACAGATAACAAATCCAGCATGGCTTTTTGGTGCTATGGGCAGGCTGACTGGCTCGCACTGTGATAGACAGATAGATTGATAGACAGACAAACAATGACCTCTTTTTCAAAATGGTTTGCTGATAATACACAATTTTTTAAAAATCCAGCTATGCATAGACCTCAGTCAGTTACAGAACTGCTACAGTAGAGATGAGAAAACATCAGCAGAGTTTCATTTTAGGTTTACAACTTCAGATGTTTCTGTTGTCCCCTTAGGAAAGAGAAGGGCAAGGACTGAGTTCGAAAACCTATTCAATAATAGATCTTAAGCTCTTAGCTAGAGCAGGACAATTCTGGGCCAGCACAGTGATTCCCCAACAGCTGGTATACACACTTTGTAGTACTACAAGCTTTTGGCAGAGAAACTCAACTAACACTGGATTCTATTCCCAGTGCTGTCTTTCCCCAACTTTTAACCCAGGGCAATTTAGCTAACTTCTGTCTGTTCCTGGTTAGCCATCTGGTAAATAGATAATATAATTGCATCCTTTATAGGCTTATTGTGGGGCTTAATTATTGAAAGTCTTTAAGATAAGTCAAAGTTCTTGGTGAAGAGTTGTGCAAAGCATTAATAAATAATAATAGGGGCAGCACTAAGATGAAGGGAAGATTAAAGCTGAATTGTTGCATAAAAGAAATGTGCCCAGCTGAGGCAAGAGAAATATAGGCAAGTGATTAGTTGACATGATGTGAAAAGGAAGGGAGCAAAATCACTCAACTAATTGCACTAGAAAATGTAGAGAAGGAAAATGGGTTAAGTTAAAATGACAAAAAAAGTAAACTTGGACAAATGGGAAAGGACAGACCTGGCAAAACAGAGTAAGTTATGTGTCACTGGAGAGGTGTCAAGATTGGACTGAGCCAGGAAGCTTAAACTGACTGGAAGGAGAACTTCTCTGTGCTTTACAATTCATGTTTCATTCTGTTCCAGTTCACTCATTTCTTTAGAGTGTGGCTTACACAGATTGTCCTAATGGATGGCACTGCCACGGGGCTCGTGCCCTGTTCCGTCTCATCTGAAGTGGGCGGCTCCTCAGGGAGCTGACAGCTTCTCCTGAACGTGTGGCATTTCTAGGACAGACATCTGCACAGGCATCTCCATAACAGCCTAAGGGGAGCAGTGTTGACTCCCTTCACCAGCCTGATCATGTGCAAATTACATCATCTGCTCTACCTTCATTTCCTAAGCATAATTGCCCTAAGTGATCCATTGATTGCTATCTGACACTCATCTTTTCTGTTCTCATTCCCCAGATGTTCCTGGATTTGTCATGACTCTCAACTCCATTTTATCAGTGATGTGACAACGCATATTTGAAAGGACGTGGTCATATGCAAAGAAAGAATTATATCAGATAAGTACAATAGAGAACCACCCTGTTTAAATAGCATTATCACAAATTTTATAGTTTGCAAATTAAACACAATTAGCTTACTGTTTATTCAGCTTTCATTGGAAAAGTTGTTTTAAATGCTAGATTTCGTTATTGCAAAGGCCATGCACTTTACATAGCATGGCAGCAAGCAAAATCTTGTCCCTTCATTTTTTGAAGCACCCTAATCTTTTGGGGAGAGAATAATAAATATTGACTTAAATAGTGGGATTTTTTTCTGCAAGTCCTTCTTTGAACTGGAAATTTTTGAAAAAAATTATAAAACCACTGACTGTATCTTCTGCTTGTTTCATACAGTTTTAAGGGACAGTCCAATGGGGGTGGAAGGGAGGCATGTGGACAAAAGGTTTTGTCTAACAATGTCAATGGGCTCTTCTCCCCTAAGGTACAAAGATAACCTTTGGCTTTCCAGAATATTTTAACCATGCTGATGAACACCCCTCAAAAAACAAGGAGTCATTAGGTAATTAGGTCATTTTTCATCATAAAGAAAAATACCAACCAGAAGAAAGAGAAAAGATGGTAGAAGGAGGACTTTCTTGTTATTTTCCATGTTGCTGAGTTCATAGCACACACTCTGAGGTATCTGAGCAGTTAAGTGACTTTGTTCCACGCAGTAAGTTTTGGAAAACCATTTGGCCTCCTCACTTGTTGCTAAACACTGGGTCCTGCTCAATCTTGCTTTTGGAAGCACGAATTATTCAGAAAAAAAACCATGCCTTTTAGCAATAAAATATTAAATACGAACATTGAGCTTACCTTCTGTCACTCCACTACTCATTTGCCAGTTACTGATAATGAAGGTGTACAACTTCCAATAAAACTTCATTCCAGCTTTCATGTTTTTCTCTAAAAAGAAACCAGGTGAATCCTTGATCTGTCAAAGACAAATGTTATTTTGTTTTAGTCTGTCTGACCAGTCCATCAATTACAGTCATTCATCTGTTGTGGAAAAGTGAACAGAGCACCATGAATTTGCTAACATTGCATCTGCCATTACATTTTTCTTTGATAGTAAGTGAGGCATAATAAACCTTGATCTTTTCTTGTATGCTGCATTTTGTTTGAAAAGTATGATTCACTGGATAATACATGCTGTTCCTCTCCAGAATCACATTCTACAGTCAAAAAAATTTTCTTCTTTGGATTCAACAAAAAACACTATTTATTGTTCTTAAAAAGTAATAATATAATGGAGAAAACTCCGTGTGAAAATTTTAGGCCCACGTTTTCGGTGCTGACACTTGCTGAGTGACGCATCAGAGAAAAGAGGGCCCATTATCACCGTAAGAACTCAAAAAAATTCTTTCTGAATTCCAGTAAATATCTTCCTTTTCAACAGTTTATTTGAGATATATGAATGTGATGAAATTCTGTGTTCTTTGTGAGTGAAAGTGTTTGCATTTTCATTCAGCAAATAATCTGTAACCCCCAATAATGTTAGGATTATTTGTCTTTTGAGTGCTCCATGGAAGTCATTTGAACACCTATGTCACAACTTTTCAGCCTAAAAGCTACACTGGTGATCATTTACACACACACAAAATTGATCACTTAGGGGCTGGAAAAGTATTCTTAGACCTTTCAGTGCCAATACAAAGGAATTTTCCTAAAAAACCAGTTTCAGTAAACCTGCCTCACAAATAGAATGTACTGCTGAGCTGCATGTTTCCTGTGACATACTCATGACTCACCTTCTCCTATTATGCTTCTTCCAGAAGAACAAAAAAGCAAGGACAGCAACATTCAGTTGTCTTTCACTCAAAGATACAAATCTATGAACAGTATCACAGGTTTCTTTCTTTTCAGATGTTCATTTACATTGTATTTAGAAGCTTTCCCCTACAATCTGGGTAAGATTTTTCACTTTTTTAAGAAAGACCACAAAAGAAAGAGGAGAGGGCCCGAACTAACATATATAGAAATAAGCCTACACGTGGGTGTAATCCAATTCAAAGAACAGGTTTCAGCTTGTGCTTATTGCTGTGTCTCACCTGAAGGTAATGGATTCACAGACTCTTATGAACCCAACCCAGTATCTCATCTTTGCACAGGTGAACTGACATTAATTAAATAAAATTGCAAGAGAAAATAGCCATAATTCCCCTGTTAAATATCTTTTGCCTGTATATATGCAAGTCAATGTGAAGATTATTTTGATTGCACTGCTCTTTCCAATGCTGAGATGCATGTGAAAAAAATTTTAAAATAATAAGAGATAGGTTTCTCTCACCCCAACACTGAGATTACTTTAAAAAATAAGTTAATGGAAACGTTGCTGTATGATGAAATATTAATTTATGTTTATATATATTATTATTATACTCCCTGTGTTGTTTTCTTGTCTTGACCAGTAGAAAATTAGAATCTATTACACAAAAACATAACTTACTATAAGGACATAAAACAAGTGCGTACATGACAAGCTGAGTAATGCAATGTATAATTACCATGTATAATAAAAATTAATACATCTTCTATGCTTCATGGAGGAAACAGTTTTTCAACATCATGCTAGCAATTTCTTGCCCTCAAAAAAATTGTCTCATTGAATGTATACATTCTCTAGAGGGAGAATTTAGCTGTATTTATAAGTATACAATGAAACACAATATTCTTAATTGATTTGAATCAGGAAAAATGTTTGGAGCAGCTTAGCTCACACAGTAGGTACATTGTGAAGCAACTTCCAGTTATTAAAAACCTGAAACATAATGAGAATTTAAACAGTAACAGAAGATTGTACACGCGAGCTTTGTTTGCTCAGTTAATATCAAAATTCTTTCATGCAATCACAGTAAGATACTTTAGGTTTCCTTTTATATATCAAAAACTGGTGAACTCTTTACCCTCTAATGTAACTTTGTATCATCAGAGCAACAGCAAGAACAAGAGAGAAAATCATCTTTATAAGCTGAAGTCCCCATCTGCCTTATATTTCCAAATTACTATGAATATTATTATGTAGCTTTCATTTTATGGCAGCACCAAGGAAATCAAACTCTGAATCAGTACTCCCTTCTACAGTGACAAATACAAACAACAGAGAAGCAATCCTTGCTCCAAAGCCATTATATCTAATCAAATTATTAAAAATAGTAATATTGATCATTATGGTCTGTCTGTAAGGCTGCATTTAAATTCATCAGCAGATGCCACATCAAGCAGTATGCAGTCATAAATTGTTACCTAATCTGCTTGAGGACACGGGACCAACACTTTTGATCCACAGCTAAGGGACTGTGACTGCAATGAACAGTACTCGAGAAAAATTAATTCACAGAATGTTTTGGCTTGGGCCTGACTCCTGTGGAGTAAATGCAAAACATAAATATCCTCTTGCAGGAGGACACAGCTAAGACAGTCTTTAATTTTAAGGTAGACGAACCTGAATTACCTTAGTCTGCTGCTGAGTTCCTAGAAAAGGCTGAATCTGTTTAGAATATTAATCAGAGCTTGTGCATTTTCTGAATTCCATCAGGTCTGCAGAGTTTTACTTTAATAATACCATTATCATTAAATTTTACTGAAAAAAGAAAAAGAAACAAAGGGATATTTATATACATTTATATCTTAAAATAAGCTGTTGCTACCGGTGTTTCACAATTATGTGCACTTTTTTTGAGTCACCTTAACTGCATAGCCAAAGAGTATGTGAACTATGTATATGTATATATGTAATTATGGAAATATGTATGTATATACATGTAATTATGTAGAATTGCACGTTTCATCTTGCTTGTGTAGTTCTAAGGCTTTGATTCAGTTTCAAATTTTTTTTGGTTTTTTTTGTGTAAAGATTTAAACTCATTTCTCACCATCAATATTCAATATTTCCTTAAACAACACATTTCCTTTATTTTCTAGACTTTTCACATATAAAGGGTCAGCCATTAGCCATTCTTCCTTCAATAACTGCAAGGTACCTCTCATGGGTTAATACAACCTTTCACCTAAGCTAGCAGAAATGCTCTATAAAACATCCAGCATCCATCAGTTTGGAAAATGCTAAAAAATACAAACGGTTTTCTGTAAATTTAAAAGTTGAGAATCTTTTCTAAGCTTAGAGGGAAATACAGTTATGAAACCAAGGAAGGTTCATCATTGTATTGATGTCTGTACTTATGTTCTTACCAAGAACAGGTCAAATAATCATTTCTTGGAATTAGACTGTGTTCAGATAAAGAAACTAGACCATGTAGCTCAAAATGCTAACCAGTAACAATGATTTCTGGAATCTGTCTCCTGTGGAAGCAAGCACTGGTGTTTCAAAGCCATGATTACTTTAGCTCTGTGTTACTTGTACCACAGTGTGAGTTGGTCTATTTCTGAACAGCTCTGGGAAGCTGAGAGAGTAGGCCTATAAAACTACACTCCATGGATTTCATATGAGTCTAAATGTGTGTAAACAATAGAACTTACAACTAATTGCCTTTTAGATAAAGCTGACTTAAGCAATCGAGATAACAGAAACCTACAATACTCTGGCTGCAACATACTAAAAATGTGAATTAATAAGTTAGCTGATATTGAGCTCCAGATGTTTCTTACTCTGGAAATGTTCCTTAAGTGATGATAAGCAGATTTACATACTTAACTAATATGCTTATTTAAAGAAAATTTCCAGATCCAGACTAGCATCCAGATTTCTTACTTGGCTTCAGATCAAAAGACATACTGTCAAGAAGGACGGCATCCAGGAAAACCTTTTCAACATCTGCTTAGAACTAAACAACAGATATTTGATTTTCTGCAAATTTAATTTCAGGCAAAATTTTACTTTAGCCAATAATTTTTATATCCTCAAGACAGCCTGACCTAGTCATTTTACATATTCAAGTCTCAGAATGCAGCTCATGCACTGGAAAGACAGCAGTTGTTACAGAGAAACTCTATTAGTTTGTAGTTCACATTTAAGATTGTTATAAGTAATTTCATTTAGAGTGAGACAAGGGCTTTTTTGGAAGCAAAGCCCTTCCCTCACCAATAATATCAGTGATCTAAAGAAGCAGGTTCAAAACCAATTGTATTTGTAATCTAAAAATACTTAAGTTCCAGCATGAAAATTTAAGCTCTACTGTTTCAAAAGGCTGAGGAATAGAAAATAACAATATTATTGAGTCATAGGTGGTGTTCTTTGAAATTCTTATGAGAAATGCTTATTGTCACATTTAAGGCATGATAAGAAAAGACCAAATCCTAGCAAAAACTTAAAAGAAAATACTTGGAGGAACTGTTACTATTCCAAGTTTCTTCCCAGATTACAGAAAGTAAAACACCAATATACTGAGAAGGAACGTGTATATTCCAGGGCAGAGTAAAAAGAACCAGCCAGTAAATACAAAATATGGACTTCATTCTCAAAGTAAATTATTTTAGAAGAAAAATGAAATTAAAAAAAAAAGTTTCCAAATAAGTTAAACGCTTGCATAAACATCTACAGAAAGCCAAGATAATGACTATATAAACACAAAAAAGAGTTTAACAAAATGTTAAACAATGCATTGTGCCAGTAGATATGCAGACTGCTTGAGGAATGAGGCCAAGATTAAGAGAGATGACAATTAAAACTACCCAGTTTTTCTTGTGGTTCCTTGGTGTACCTGAGAGAACAGGAAATGAACCTACCAGGGACTTGGCACAGGAGAAAGCCCTCTGGATATGGGTAACCAAATTCTATGATTGGTCTCCAGTACCTCACACCCAAAGCTCTCAACCTGCTTTGCAAAACATGTAAGTGCAGGAAAACTCCTAATCTGAATCACCCTGCAGGGCCATGGCAGAATTAGAAACATAACATAAGAACAAGAACACCCTACCTGCTGCACACACTGATCTTACTTTAACAAGAGAATATACATGTACACTTCATTTTTTGTGGGGAAAAAAAGACAAAAGATATTACAGGACTATTCCCTATATTGTACTCATGAAAATAAAGGGAAAAGAACATTTATTATCTAATTTATTAAGTGCGATATTTTTTTGTTTTGGTTTGGTTTTGGTTTTTTGGGATTTTTTATTTTCTTTTGTTAATTGGCATAGAGACTGGAATATCTGGGATTAACAGTACTGCTATCAGATGGAGTCAGACTTTCCCACTGATATTTGTTTTGCCACTAAGTCCTTTCTTTCCTTCCACTTCTACCGTGAAGACCATGGCTTCTCCCTTTTTAACATCTATATACAGCGCTTCTACTTTTGATTTAGCCTAAGTCCCTTGTCTCCTTGCTTTATTGCTTTAATTCCTCTTTGCTAAACTGCAGAATTAATGCTAGATAACCTGCCCACAGGGCATCCATCCCAGTGCACCTGAGGGCAACAGCAAACAGAAACCAGTAGGGGAGGTTGCAAATGGTTCAATTATTACATTAATTTCAAAAAGCAGCTTCTGATTAGTTTCCTGAATGTATTCCATGTGGTTTCACATGAGAAGGCATTGGCACATTGTCTAAATCTGACCATGGAGTGATTTTGGCTAAAGCCTGTGCAGTGCTAGAGCAGGCAGAAACAGGATGACAACAATGTGACTCGTCTCTTCTTCTCCAAGATCTGTGTCCTAGATCCCTGAGAGCTTGCACAAATTTATGGGTGAGAACACCCTGCTCCAGTTCCTGCCCCATCCCTTGGCCTCTTCCATCCAGTATGGCACCAGCCTCCAACCCTGGGGGCAAATTCTGCCTGAGGTTTGCTATTTGCTGGCAGAACAGGTCTGTTTTAGTCTGCCCTTTCTACTAGCCTCCTTGGAATTAGCCAGGCAGTAATGCAATTCTGTATCTCAAGCCCCAAGGAAAATTGAAAGTATCACACCATTGGAGAATGTCCTTTTGAGTGAAAATAGTCAACTCTGCTTCTCTTGTTGCTCAAAATCCCCAAGGCAGGTAAAGATGCCTCTTTCAAAAGGTTTGCTTATTTGAGGGCACCCCAAGACATGACGCTGTTCTTTCCATTTTGCAGAGTCAGCCAGAATTCAAAGATGTGTAAAGCCACATGTAATGAATCTGATCAAATGTGTTCTGGTACATTTATCTTCTCATACCCAGGCCTCAGTCATGAAGGAGAACAGAGCTCTGCTCCTTGATAACCATAAAATATTTCTCTCTAATTATCCTGACACCATTAGACACATTCAGTCACCCATAAATTAATGTAAATCATGTGAATATCATTTATCATAAAACATACACCTGCGAGGCACAGTAAAACCTTCTTTTCCCCATTCTCAGGCAATGACAAGCATTTCAGTCAGCCCAGAATAACATTGGCCTGATATTTAACGATCCAGCACTCTGCTACTCTGCTCTGTGACAGACATCTGTGTATAAAATATTCAGAATAAAATTGGTTGGAGGGAAGAAACAAGGACTGGTACACAACATCTCCAAAACTATTTAAGTGATAGAGGAGCTGCATTCTCAGTTTTCACAAGTGAATTAAGATGCATACAAAATTTTGAAAAATGTAATAAACTGACAATAATTAGGCATTTGTGTGAATTATACTTTTTATCTCCATTTAATTATTCACTTTTACTCACTCCTGTGATTAATTAGATTTTGTTTTGAAACACTATTTCTAACAGCTAACAATAAAAGATATACTACTTGCAGCATTAGGAAGTTTATACAAGTCCCTTGATGGGGCTCAGAAGAAATGCAGTCTGTAACACCTGCCTGAGGAATCACAACAGGAAAAGGTGCTTACAGTGGTGGTCTTCTACCCTGGAAGAAGGACAGCTGTGAATCAGGAATGGGAAACCCATAAAAAACAACAAGTAAGAAGAAATGCTTCTTTTTTTCAGGTTTCAGGAGGACAGCAGGTGCTGTTGATTTCTAGAGAAGCAATGAAGGAACTAGAAAGAAAAAACATTGTAAGCAATAGGAGGAGTTTTGATAGCTAACTGCTGTGGGAATGAGCACTTGGGCCGTCTGATCAAAGAGGCAAATATTCTAGAGAGGGATTCATGTAATAAGCAGCAGAGAAATTGGAATGAGAAAGCACTATTGTGTTGTCCTGCAGAAATGATGGAAAGGCTATACTAGAAGAAGCTGGGCAGGAGGAATGTGCACGGTGCTCGAGAGGTGTTCCTCCTGGGGATTTCCCATAAAGTTATGAGCAGTTCAGGCAAACAGGTACAAACCCAGCAGCACCCTGAGATGACTGTGCTGAACTTCAGAGAGGCTGAGCAGAGGTAGAGGTGTGCTCTGTTTCCTTTCTTGATTCAAATCAGGACTTCCAAAGCTGCAGCACGGAAGGGCCCCACCTGTAGCGTGGTACCCCATGGATCTCTCCCTTACCTCTGTGTGGAGTGAAAAAGCCTCCCCTTCCTCCCCTTGGGAGGGAACACAGTTCCCTTGCTCTCTCCATTACTTTTATTGTTGTAGGTGCTCTATTGCTGATAAACACTGAAAATTTGAAGTGTTAAAATGGAAAAGTAAAAAGTGTTAAAATGAAAGTGATTTCAGTATTAACCTGATAGTTTTTAGCCTGACATGCTAATACACGAGTGTTCCTTTAGCATTAGAAAAGTCATCAAGCCATAAGGGAGACAAAATCACTTCCAGTCTTAACTGGGAACTTGCAGCTAAGAGCAAAATTACAAATGATACTACACCAGAATATACTAAAGCAAACATTAGGAAGGTTTTTGTTTATATCCGTTCTGTCTGTGCAGCAGTGTCAGAGTTGACAGCTCAAAAGACTGCTTTTTCCCAAACTCCTACTTTTAATAATCTGCAAACGTGATTGAAGGAAGCAGTAAGAAATCTAATAAAAATGAATGCAGAAAGGATTAAGGAGACAGCTTCATGACAATTTACAGTCCTACATAGCAGTCTCTTGCTACAAGTTGTGATAAGACAAATCTTGTTTACAGTGTGTTAATCCCATGTCCCAATAATGCTGATATGCAATGGATTCAACTCTTTTGCAGAATGGAGATGCTTCTGCATTAAATGAACAGCTGCAGGTAGCAGCAGCCTGAGTGAGAGAGCAAAGGCCAAGGGTTAGTCTAGATTACATTTTCAAATGAGTCATTCACACCTCTCTTCCTCGGAAAATGTTTGATGTAAGTTGTTTGGTTGTAAATTATAAGTAAAGCTTTATTTGAGCTTTTCTGGGTCAATGACTGACTTTTATTGTTCTCTAAAGAGGGAAATTTGAAAGCTGGCTTTCAGGTTTTTTCATATAATACAGATTTACGTGTTTTCTATGACTAATGAGGACTCTTATATTGTGGAATACCTTAAATTATGAACACTGTATTTATATAATACCAGGTACCCTCCTAAATCAAATCCCCCTAGGAATGTAACATTTAGTAATTCTTTTTGCAGAACCAGTAAAAATTTATTAACTATTATCTTTGTATCTCTGTACAGGTGTTTGGTCCTATCACTGCTCACTTATGTCCAATCTATTCAAAATATTAGCTAACTAGACATTGTCCAAGATACTGGCGTCAGAAGGTAATGGTTTGATCCAGAATGGATACATGTCTGGATCTCAGAAACCAGATTATATTCCTAGGTCTGATATTTCATTTTCTGGACACTTTAGGCAGCTCACTTCATTTCTGTGACTGTTGAATCTTTGACCTTCATTACTGTCTGTGTCAACCCTAGAACACTCTCTTTTTCCTTATGGATACCTCTCCTACCTTGTTCGGCAGCAACAATATTCCACTAGAAAACAAAACAATTTATGAAGATAATTTCAAAAGCTTCAAGAATTCCATGTAGACACTGGTATCTTCAGTGCTGCTTATTGGTAATAACCACTATTCTTCTGTTTCAGTGTTTTATTTATACACTTGAGAATGTAAAAATACATTTTTCTCTAGGCTGCATTTTACACCTTTAAAGGAAAGTTAGCTGTCCTTTAATCAACTTTTATTTTGTTTCTGGCCAGCTTGTTCTTGGAAACAATAAGTTTCTTGTCTTTCCGCTGTTGGAATGCCGCATCCTGGATGAAGTGCTAACCAATCCGAAAGCTGTGAAGATGTATTGTGTTTAATCACATCTGTCATTACAGGAGATGGTCACCTTAGCAGAAAGATCGCTATAATGGGTTGCTAATGGGCTATTAAGGGGCTTTCAAGTATCAAGACGATCATCATAAGTAAGAACTGAGAGTCATTCTTTATTCCTGTTAAGATTAATTTTTCCCCAGTAATTCCGTGGATTAATAATGCAAGGTTTGTGCACCTCAGGAACTGCTTCACGGTTTCTTACCATATGCTATGCAAATTCAATAATTAACTCTTGACTTCACAATTTCAAAATAAGGTACTACAAACTCTGTTTAGGGATGGGGAAAATACCAAGCTGAGCAAGCATTCTGAAAGGAACAATTAGATGATCTACTTAGGAAGGGTCATGATTTGATCAGAGTTTTCAGAACTACACTAACACACATTCAATTATAGCCCATAAACATTTTTAAATGGAAAAAATGAAGAAAATATTTGTCCCCTCAGATCAATCTTTATCATTGCTTTGTTCTCAGATTAATTTCTAGATACTAACACCTCTCAGAGCTTTGCAAGCTATATCAAAATGTTCTACATCGTGCCTAAACTGGTGCTCTCATGGTTGATATCCTTTCAAATGAAAGCAGAAAACATGGAAAGTGGCATTATATGTTCAGGTGTGGAATACTGAATTCATTTTGGCTAATATAACAAATGGAAAGGAAGAAAGCAGGTTATTTCCAATCCTAGCTGGTTATACATCTTACAACAAACTGTCAAACAATTTGACTTTCATGTCAGAGTTTTTCCTAGGTCTAGTTCCCTGTTTCTTGGGAGTTGAACAAGCACCTGTTGCTAACAGACAGCAGAATAAAGAGGTTTTCCTGCACTTACACCTTTGAGCTTTATAGGTTATCACTGTAAAGCTGTGTACACACAAACACAAGTAACACATATAAAAAGCTTGTTTTTTCTTTTTTTTTTTTTTTTTCCAACAATACACTTATTCTCAAGCACTTCTTTACAGTTAAATATTTCTGCCCTCTTTTGGATCTTCCCCCAAATCAACATGGTCAGCATGCTCTATATTTAATATGTTTTTTGAGGTTGCTCTGGTAATTCTGCCTGTGTTTTCTGACAATCCTGAGCTGCCCCATGTTGCATCTCTTCCTCTCTTTTACTGTTCCAGCACTATCTTGGAGGATAAGTGTCAGCAGGTGTAAACAGGAAAAAGGAGACAAGTGGCACCATTATAGCATTGCTTTCACTTGAAGGGGGCTACTTTTAGAAAAGAAAGCACTTGCAGCAACTCTTATTTGATTGGCATCATTGTCTAGTGAAGCTGGCACACCATCTTGTGAGCAGGCACAATGCCACAGGAACAGATGGGCCTGTGCATGGGAAGCCAAAAGATAATGTACGAGTACCAAATGTGTGTAGTGGAGGGCAAGTTTCCCAGTCAAGGAACATCGGAATGGCAGTTTATAAGCTTCTGCACCTATGTTTAAGGGAGATAACACACACACTGAATCTTTACAATACCTGCATGGGTGAAACACTCTGGAACAATCGACTGGGACCCAAGAGTCTGGAATTCAGTGACTGCTGAAGGATTCTCAAATTTGCAACCTCCGGGAAGTAAAGGAGCCATGCAAAACCCCAAAGTGGTATCTTTACAGGCACAAACTAGGATACTCTTTCTGGCCTTGACCTTAACCAGGAGGAGATAACTGCAGACCTGGAAGCAGGGGATGTATAGAAGCATCCTCTCCAAAGTATTCCTCCCAAGCAAAGCTTACTCAGATGAAGACTTCATGTAGACCATCGCATTTAATAACAGCTGGACTCAACGCCATGAACTTGTGTAACATCATCGTGAATCCATTTATAGTTTTAGTTTCCACAACACCTCATTGAATTCTACATGTGGATGATTCATAAAATGAGTGATTCTTTTAATTTCTGTTAAACTTCTCCCTTGACCAGAGTTATAGGGTAGCAGCATAGTCCTAATGTTGCCAGAAGTAACTGCTTCATATTCTTTTCTAAGCTGCTTGTGAATATATGGACTTGGACCATAGCCCCCTCCTGCACCAAGTTATGTTTGTGTTTCACAGCTATCACTTCAGGCCTTCCAGATTGCCCAAAATGGACACAGACAATTCCTAAGGTCTAGTCAGAAATCTGGTTTTGTCTAGAATTTGGTCTTTAGTTTTTTCCTGCCAACACCACCGTCACCATCACTAATCTGGTCAGCAGCAATATTATGTGGAATAAAATAGAAAAAACAAGCCAGAGACATGATAAATATTCATGAATGTTACCAGTCAATTCAGGCTTGGCAGAATTACACATCTTTAAATGGGCTTGAATGACAAAAAGAAACAGATCACATCAAACAATGCCATGTTGCACTTCAATATGAAACCACATTTTCTGGACCCACATAGCACATGCATTTCATCAAGGACTAAAGCACAATAGTAGAATATAAAAATAATATTATTTTATAATTAATATTTATAAATATTTTTATAAATAATAATTATAACTGAGATTAATTATCCCAAGATGTGACAATGGGTATTTCTCAGCATCCTTTCCTGTAAGTCCGCTGTATACCAATAAAATTACATTAAAACATCATTCATATTCTCAACTCATTGCTAAATATTCTCTTAACTGTAGCCTTTTTTTCCCCTCTATTAGGAACCAAAGGGTAAATGAGGATGTGGCTATAATCTGTGTCCATACCAGCACAGGGATTTTTTGGTACTTCTAACAGTTATACCTCTAGACACACTTAAGGTAGAACACAGCAATGTTCCCTTTGATTCCCAAGAACAAAAATGGAATAACTGCTCTAAGACTAAATGCTTAATATTTTATACCAATACAACTTCAGCAACCTCACATAGCACTATTTAATACAGATAGCATGTAAGTGATACTAGGTTACCTGTACAGAAAGGGCATCTCTTTGTCAGTGTAGCACCATTGTAGGATATTGCAACACAACAGATGAAACCAAAAAATTAAATTTTAGGGTTTGAAAGGATTGTAGTGTTTTCTCCACTGGGTTTAAAGGACTCATACTCTGCTCACGTTATTTCCTCTATACTGCTGAATATGTGCATATGAAAGCTCTTTGTTTTAACACCTCTGATTGCTTTCAAACCTTCTTTATTATACTTTTAGATATTTTAAGAGACATGATTAAGCTTCACATTCTAACCTTATTCCCTGAGAACAAATCCAGCCTGCTCCATTTCCTTTCTTTTATAAGTTCCCATACAAACACACCAAAGCACATTTTATTCCCAGTCACAAAAACTTGAAAGAGCAAATCTATGACCTTTTTTAGTATCTCTCAGAGCATTTGGCTATCTTCTTTAGTACTCATGGTAGAATAAGTGATAATCAATAGTGAAATCTGCTTGCATCTGGATGGTTTGATGAAAACACTTTTGAAACACATCACAGTGCCTGATTTGCTGTAACTTGGCCAGCTCTTTTCCTCTGCAGTAGTAGCACTGTATCTAACTTACACCAGTTGGTAGCTGAAATCTATTAAATGCTATTATTAGCACTTAAAAATACAGTTGCACCTCTCTGGTTTCTCTTACACTAAAATTACCCAGCTACTTGAGCTCTTTTATCTTCAAATTGGAACAACCCACAGGAGAGGCCAGATGTAGGTGTCAACAGCAGCACGTGCAGCCAGTGGTCTCTTCTGATTCTGGGTTTTCAGTGCAGGGAGCCTTTCCCTCTGCCTGCACAGTGCTCCAAACAGAGAAATGTCACAGAAGTAAATTAAAAGTATATTACATTTCACAACCGACAGGATGGTCTTTCACTATCTCGCCTAAAGATACCAACAACTTTCTTACCATTTTGTGCACTAGAACATTATTTCCCCCTAGTTCTACCAAACAACCTTCAAGAGTTTCAGAAAAACAAGATGAACAATTATTATGGTAGTGATTTTATGTGATTTAGATGTACAAATGTTCACATAATGCCCTTAGCAACATGCCAATATGTTGGCATATTTTGAAGCTCATAGGATCTAATGTATGCATTCAAAACATGCTTTCAGTGCTTTTCTCTTTTGTAATAAGTTCACTTTTATGGAGAAAGGTGTATTAATTAAAAACATTTTTACCAAAATTTTTGCCACAGAAAAATGCATATGTGAAATATAAAACCTGTTATTTTTAGCATTCTCATTTTGTTCCAAATTTATCGCAGAGCGTTCTTTCATAATAATTCTAATGCTTTTATGGGGAACTTGTTTGTACCTAACCCAATTTTAATTCAATGTGAATTTGGATCAGGTAAAGTGCTGTTCACAGAGTGTATCTGCCGGAGTATGAATTGCTCAATATTAAAATGCCCACCCTCTAGAGAACAACTTCTGCAGGTACTTCATAAACAACTGCTGAGGTTACTCAACCTGTTAATTACCGCTGAAAATTCAGCCTGGTATCCAAATTATGTCTGTTACAAAGAATGTTTATGCCAGAATTGTCAGCAGCAAGCTGCCTTCTACATCCCACCCCCACTGCCACTCTGCAATGCCCTTGAAACTAAGCAGATACAGTGTCAGTAAAGAATAAAATGAGGAATTCATGGGAGCACTCATATACTGCAGGTACACACTCTGCAACGATACACTCCTGCTCTGTAAGCAGTTCTTATACATCAGATGCTCACAACCTAAGTTACACACCTAAAAATAACTGCTTATGTCAGGAGATTGTAAAGCAGGAGGAACAAGTACTACTTGCACCTAAGTCCCTAAAACCAAACTCCAAAATACTCCAGCTTTAATAATCACAACAAGCACCATTTCAGAGCACAATTACAATTGATCCACTGATGAGATTGGGTTCAGAAAAGGCTACTAACAAAAAATCCACACCTCAGGGTAAAGTTAATGAGACTGTCGAGGGAGCAGCAGGGCCAGATTTAGTGCCAAAATGCACCAGTGACACTAGAGAGTTGAGGAAGGCGAAGAAAAAGAGTGCTAAGTGATAAGGAACAGTGCAGCTCAGTGACAGATAGATTTAAACCTCTTAAGTTCAATAACCACATGACAAAGATTGTTAAATCAATTCATAAGAATTATGCTGAATCCTGACTAAGATGCACATCAGACAAATAGCACAGCATTTAGAGCTAGGAAATATAAGTAGTCAAGAAGGTAATCGATGTCACATGAAATATGAACAAGGAAGGGGCTCTTGGACTACTTGTAAGCAGTTCAGTGCCTTCTTGCTGAGCTATAACAAATTTCTACCATCCTGATGAAGACACCCTGGCTCCCTTTCCACTGGCACTTCAAATGCAGAACACAGGAACAATGGCAGAGGATGTCGAACTCAGAAAGGGCCCTTAATCAGGACACACTCAAAGCTCAACACAGAATTTCCCGTTCTGCTTCCCAGGGCTTTTGAATAAAGTTTGTCAGCCATTGTGCTGGGGGTAAGAAATACAGAAATGTGGTGGGATGTGCAGTAAATCATTACATTCCAATGGCTCATTTACATTACCTACAGTTCAGAGAGAAAGTCCAATCTGGCTGTTCCAGTGTAATGCTGGTACAGTGAAATCCTGAGATTATGGCAGTGGGTTGTTGTTCAGAAGCCTGGAGCCCCCCCTAAGTGAACCAAACCAGACTGGAAAGTTCATATTGGATCTCATCACTGTAAGGCCAGAGTGAGCCCTTTTTCTTAGTCCCAGAGTGTAGGTGTCCAAATCCCACAGAAGATATTCATTCTGTGTCTCAGTTAAACAGAATTAATTAGAAGGGATGGGGAATTTTTCATAATTGCATCAGGCTTCAAATCTATTTGTCTTCTTATTTTGAGAAAACATTACTATAGCCCAAGGATGACAAAATCTGGTGTCTGGTAGAGCTGTTGGTGCCTTTGAAATGGCTTGATAGTGTAGGTCAAAGCCACTGCAAAAAATTCAGTATTGATAAATGAAAATTAATGTACATGGGGGAGGCAATGGGAATTAGTCATTCATCTTAGCAAGTTCCAAGCTGATATAATCCAGAAAAGGCATCTAACCAATATTGTGAAGACCTGAAGCACAGCCTGCAGCAGGAATGAGAACTCTTAAAAAGAAAAGAAAGTTTTACTATATAAGAAAAAGAATTAAATAATGTAGATTAAAACACCTGGAGATTTTCTGCATCTCATGAGGGATATTGAAGAAATGGGGTTCACAGAAGCAGACAAGTATGATGGAAGAACAGAAAAAAACCTCTAAGATAAGGATAAATTACCTTTTACACTTATTTTGTTTATTTTCTTGAAAAGAAGACAAATAGGAACAGGCATGACAAAAAGTGTATTAAGAAGTAATGAAAGCTATAAAGAAGGTCAACTGGGAGCTTTTCTTCTTCTCTTCCATAATACAACAAAATGAGTTAGTTATTAAATTGAAGTGGGGCAAATTAGGGACTGATAAAAGGAAAATAATTTTTCTCACACAACACATAATTAGATTTTGGGACTCCTTACCATGGCATTTTGCTAAGGCCATAAATTAAAGAAGATTCACAGAGGGAATAGATTTCACATAGATAAATTCTTGAGATACACTGTGGTTGAAACAAAGAATTTTACTTAATGCTGACAAAGAATTATTTGAAGTGGTTTAAAACTCTGGGTTTTAGATATTAAGACAAACTTAATGAGCACTTCACAGATGACCCCTATTAGTCAGAATGCTGGACAGCAAAACTAGAGCTCTCCTTTAGTACAGTAATTGCCATGTACTTGTGTTTCAAACATTACTCTTCGAGGCTATAAAGCTGAAAGTGAGTTTACACTGCCCAGGGAATAAAGACAAGTTTGGGGTCAGGGAGTTGAAGGGAAGGGGATAACTCAGGGAGCAAACTAAGGGACTTCCCAGTTACTCCTGCTTGAGATTTACAGCCACAGCTGAGGAGACATTCCATATGGAAGAAGCTTGCAGAGATGGTTTTTGCCTCCTCCATCTTTATCAGCTACTTTTACTGTCATTTCTAAATGTGGATCATGGAACAATCCAATTGGCAGTTGTCATGCTAGAAAGTACAGTGATTGCTTTGTTTAAAATCTAGAAAAATGTGATGCTGCACATAGAGAGTAAAGGTCCGTTCCATTTCCTTCCTAAATGCTATCACAGTGCCCAGAAAGGTCACTGGACCTGTCCCTTTTTCAGCAGTAGTGGTGCTCAGGAATACTGAATGTTTGGCCAATTCTGAAACAACAGTATATACAATTTACAGGGGTTAACTTAAAGAGCATTTTTTTTTCCTGAGTGGGAAAATAAAACACTAATTATTATAGGAAAGGCAGTAAGTAGCTGCTTGAATGATTTATCACAAAACATAAAAGTGTATAAATCAGAGTGTTTCAGTTACTGGGAAGAAGTGAGCCATTTATGGGGGCAATGGCAAAAGAATAGCATGAGAAATAAATGGAATAGAATCAGAAGAAAAAGGAAAAAAGTTGAAAATTGCAAGGACATCCAAAACTGGAGAGATGCTGTAACTGACAGTTCGGCCTAGCAGGAATACAGGATTTTCCAAACTAAGATAAACATCTCCTCACAAGTATACAGTATACAGAAATTACAGAAATTGTGTATTAGACAACCTTTCTTGGCCTGTGCTCAGTGATATACATCAGGTGTTTAGGTCCACTGAATTTCATTTCTTTTTCCTCTTCTAACTTACAATTCTTCATTGAACTTCAGTATTGATTTACTTCCAAATCACATACTGTACCTTCTTGCACTATTGCTTTTTTAGGTAAACATTAACAACACTACAAGATGGAGCTGATCCAAAGTGTTTGTTAATTCATCAGTAGTGGGAAACCTATGTGTTTTCAAGCAATGCAAATTGGTTTGGCTTCTGCACAGCTCCTACTTTTTCCATACACTGATGGCAAAGAACATTTCCCAGGATTCATATCAAGTATTCATTTTAGCAGCATTAATTTATGATGTAGGTTATTCCATTCTACCCTGAACAATATGACTTATTTAAAAAGCAAGCAATTTTCCAAAGTAAATACTCATTTTCCATTCTAACTGTGGTGCTCTTTGTGGAATTTAAGAGAAAGGGGCCAAGTGTGGAAAACATCTTTCCTACGATTTTTTCCTTGGGGATTATTTATTATACTATTAGGATATTTTAAATACTTAACCCCACAAAATTTTAAAACTGTCTCACTGCATCTACTGTAGAAGTGGAATTATGAAGTGGAATTAATTTTCTGAAAGAAAGTTCTTACTTTATTTTTACTGCTACTATTTTTGTCTGCTTCTCTGGCTTCAAAACCCTGTAGATGATTATAGGATCATTCAGCTTAAAAATAATAGTAGTTTGCAATACAATATTAACTTAATTGTCCACGAGTCACTTAACCTCCCTAATGATTCAGGAAATATCTAAGTGTAACTGCCCTTTGTGCTGGAGTGAATTTGTCTCCTGATGGAAATGATAAATAAAGCGAAATTGAAGCTTGAGTTGTTGGAAGACATGACATAGGTGCACATCCACAGACTGACATGCCCAGGCTGACATTAACTCTGCCAGCCAGTTTTCCTTTGGGATTATCATATAGAATAGAGGGAGAAGGAAGGAGAGGGAGAATAGAAGCTGATAAAGATGGAGGAGGCAAAAACAATTTTCTCTGGCCAAAACTGAAGTTCTGGACTTAAGATCTGTCACTTAAAAAAACCAATTAAATGAAATATCTACAATAATATTAGAAGAAAATTACTCATTTGGACAGATTCTCAAGGGAACTGTGAATTTTGAATGTAACACAGCAAGATTAAGAATTTCCCAGGCAGTTAAACTGAGGCAACTGAAATGCTGGGATGGAAAACTAAGATGTCTGAGGACAAAAAAGATCTGAGATTTTGAATTAAACATCATGAAAAAATTTCAGAAAAAAAAAAGTTTACAATCCATTTCTAAAAAACAATCCCTTAAAAAGTATATTTTATCCCACACTGACCTGTTATCTCAAAGAGAAGGCAAAATAAAAAAATTCTGTAATTATGAATGAACACTTATACACTATCTTATTTTGATAGCTAATAATGTAAGATCAGCTAATTAAACACCCTCTTATAAATTAATGCTTGAATGAATTTTTAATTCACTCACTGTTAGCAGCACAGTTCTTAGTAGAACAGTGCTCTGTAGTTTATATCTAAATAGATTTTCATCAACTGAGAGGAAAAAATGTGTGGGTGTATGCGTTGTGTGTCTGTGTAAAGGGGAGGGTTCACAGAACCATCTTGGTGGCTGCAAATTATCAGCAAAAACCATCTTAAAAATTAAGCAAGACTTAAGAGAAACATTTTTTCTAGATTGTTGATAACACAATACAAGTGTTTCTGCTTGATGTTTTACACTAGAGAACTTCAAATACTAGGAAAGATAATTATATACATGAGCAGGGGAAAAGCATTATCATGACATGATGGGAAGCAAATCTTGCAGTGGAAAGACAGGTGCCAGGATATCTCCACACTTAAGAGAAGCCAAGCAGGTGACAACGCCAAGGCTCACTATCACCCAGCCTATAGTGTGTAATACTGTGATATCTGGTGCTGTGTGACATATCCTCTCAGGAATCATGTCTTAGAATTGGAGTTCTCAAGCCTCCACTACAGTTGGCACCGTATCTGATTTGCTAATTTATTAATACTAATAACATGCTAATAGAAATTGGTGAGGAAGAGCCTTGGTGTCATTCACACTGACACTGTGCCTAAGAACAGGAGGGGGTAAAGATACACCACAGACATGAAGAACACAAGTGTTGTTACAGTTGTTCAGCTGAATCTATGAGCACCTGATCACCTGATGTTTTTACAAAGAATAAGCCATTTACTCCTTCTCCAGCCACACCAGGGAGGCTGTAGCTATAATCATTTCTGTATTAGTAGTATTTGTTTTTAGGACTAAGTACTTGGAAACACTCGGGCTGGGCTGCTATCTCACACTCCTCTATCCTGCAGGGTAACTACTGGCATCAGCCACCAAGGTGAGTGTAAACTTGAACCCCAAACTCACAGCCTCTGTCTGAACTAGCTCAATTGACAAAAAAAAAAAAAAAAAAAAAAAAAAGCCATTTGGGATAGCAAAAGTAAAAATAAAAGTCTACCCAAAAAAAGTCTGTGAGGGTCAACAGATCAGAACATCTTGCTCTTTCATTTTCACAGCAATCACAGCTTGCATGAAGCTGCCAGTATTCAGCATAAATAACACTTGGAAAATTTCAGAAGACAAATTGCCTCCTGCAATATGACATCAAGGTGGTATATGGAATCTTATATAAAAAATTTGTTAGTTCAAAACATATTTGAGGAATAGGCTAGAATGTATATAGGAGCTTTGTATTGAAAAGCAAAATCAGCATGAGCTCATGCACCAAATTATATCTAGATACTTTTTTGAGAAATAGGCATTTCTAAGTTACTATAAAAGCTTCTGATGACAATTAAATGAGGATAGCATGTATAAGCAAATATCAAGTGTAGTTTTAAATTATAACCCTTTGACAAAAATATAGTTTCTGGAAAACTCATACACAACAGAATTTTCAAATACTGGCAGAAGCTTCCTATAGGTGTTTCAAACTTCTGCTCAGCAAGGACAAGTCTCTCTATTTTAAAGCTCTTTTCTATACAACTAATATTTTGTTCATTTTGAGTAAAGAAAAAAAAACCAGGCTAAACAGATTGCAACACTTTTGTTCCCTGGACTTATTTTTCTGCCTTTAATAACATAATTTTAATTCTATAAAACAAAAGAAGGTTTTGCTTAGAAGTGTTTGCAAAAATACACACTGAAGAAACAGCTTTGGTTTTATCAGCTCTTAGCTTTTTTCATCAAAAAAGCCTAATAAAGAAATAGGTAAATAAGAAATTAATACAGCTTTCCTTTCAAGCAAAATCTAAACTGTTTAATAAAAAAGTATTTTCAACATTTTGAGTTATGTACAGTTAATATTTCAAAACACTTCCTATGAAAGATCACCTTTTGAAATAACATCTAAGAAAAATACTCTTTCTCTCTCTAGACATTTTCCTTTTTAAATTTCATCCTGACCTTGAAATAATCTGAATAAATTTGATGTGGATCAAATGTGTACTAAAATAACCCATTTATAGAGAGGAAGCTACATAGCCATAGAAATATTTATAAATAGATGGTACATATAGAAATACAAAAACTGATTCTGCAGAAAAAGCATGATTTTAAGAGATCTGCAGCTGTTCTCAACCTTTAGCATTGCTTATGTGAGCCAAGAGATTTTTGTCTAGTACTGAAGCTAAATTAACATCGTGGCTTGGATTTATCCCCTTGGGTAAACCCCTAATATACACAGTACCAGGCAAAAAGCTTACCCTCAATTTCATTTTCCTAAAATTGAAATGCTTTAAAAAATAAGCATAAATGTATTTCAAAATCCAATTGCTTTGGCCCTAAATCTATCTTTTCTTGGCAGAGTGCAGTTGTTTTTAATCTGAATGCTAATATTTTGCAATGAGGCATCAGATATAAAATACTAATTTACATTGTGCCAGAGATCTATAGTATTTCAATACTAGTCAATCAATAAATGTTTAGAGTAGTGGTTTTCTGAACAAGGGAACATTATTTGAACTATAAAATAATACTGCAAATTATTCTGTAGAGGATATATACCAAAATGTCTAGAGCAGAACAACTGCATTCATTAAACTGTCTCAAACAGAGGGGAAGCAGAGTAGAAGAAAGAGCTGTGTGATTTCAAGTCAACCTGTTAAGTATATGTAAGATACAGAGGTGCAAAGGTTTTATCAAGCAAATTTCAACAAAATTTAACAAAATTCTGAAGGAAGAATTTAAGTAAAAATATCTTTAATAACTGAAAATTAGAAGTATTTGCAGACTGGGAGTTTCAATTCCAACTTTTATTCCTGCCAGCATACCTTGCAGTAAGTAGGGAAAAAAATTAAGTTATTTAACTATCATGTGAAATATACTATTTATAAAATTAGTCTATTTTTTAAATGCAGACATAGGTAGAATTCCTAACTAGACTTTTTTTTTTTTGGCGACAACTATAAAACGAGAACTGCAGTATTAATTCTTGGGGTCCTATTTCCTTTTTTTCATCTATTGGATGGATTTTTATTTATCAGAAATAAGCAACCTAATACATTCATCTGGCTAATAAATCATATAGTTATTACTTGTGTTACAAACTTTAGTAAGAACTAAAGGAATTTTCCCTATTATATCAGGTAAAACTTTTTAAGGAGATAAAAAACTCAGCAGGCAAAAATATGCACCTTTGACAGTTTTTCAGCTAATAGTTTTCACTGGGTCCTTCAGGTTTTTGAATCTAATAGAAAAACTCTTTACAATGATGTAACTGAACTACTAGAGAAATGAATAGACACATTACTGCTTGGAGAAACCTTTTTTTTTGCCTTAAAAACTATACATTTTTCCTTCTTTCACCAGTTTAAACGTGATATTCTCAAATACAGTCTTTAATCATCAGCTGGGTACTTCCCCACTTACTGGACACGTGCATTTCCTGCAAATAAAGATTTTCACCACACATTCCACAAAACTAGTCTAGTCCAAATAGTTTCATTATTCCAGGCCAAAGCCTTCATTTTCTATTAACCTGAGTCTAATGGTTTTTGTAGCATTATTTACCTCAGCGCACCTTCTGAGCTGGTACAATCTCCACGAGGTATTTCATGGATCTGCCACACAGCCAGACCACAGCAGTGTTTTGGTCAGGTAAGGAGACTCCTTTCTGCTGCTCCCAACCCCTCCCTTGCCTTCCCAAAAACATGAGATCTCACTCACTGTTCACAGAATGAGCTGGGAAAAGAAGATGTGGCTGAGGGAAGGATAAAGCTAAAATTACAAGGGTTACATGACCCTCCTGTGTCCACCCAGGCAGCAGAGGAAAGGTGTCAGCTGAGGTGTGTAACAGAGAACACACACAGTGCTTTCCTCACTGCAGTGTGTCCTCTTCCCTTTCAAACACTCTGGGAATTAGGAATAGCAGACTTGTGCTTTACAAAGAGGAAAGGGCCAAAGGGCTGTGTTAAATAGTGGTGTTACAGCAGCACGAGAGCACGAGATTAGCACAACCTGTCTCTTCCCTTGACATCTGCAACCATAGTGATTTAAGAATCTACCAAAGAGGTCAGGGTGGGGTCATGAAACACAGAGTGCCTCTGAAGCACTTAAATATTTTACACTGCTACTACAGTCAAACACCAAATTTCTCCAGAACTAGGGCTAAGTTTCTGCAATTTCTATGGATAGTAGTTGTGCAGGCTTTAGGAATGGCTATTATGAACCAATAGTAATTTTAATACTAGAATATACATATTTTTGTATTCTAAGTATTCTAAGTATTATACTTGAATTTTTCCATTTCTGTAGTCTTTATTTTGCTATGTAGTGATTTACAGTATACTTTATTATATAGCTACTAAGATAGTAGTAGCTTACTGTATGTATTTTATATGAAGTTTTACAGAGAAGAAGCTTATTTATTTCACATCCCTTTACTGTAGATTTTTACTTTAATATTGGGATTTGGTTTGAAAAAGTTAATGATATTGTAAGCCCAAGTAGCTGACCAAGGATTACTGAGCACACAAAGAATAATATTATCACTTCAGTGCAGGATCATAACTGAACAGGAAAAATCTCTGGATGTTTTAAAGTCTGTCTAATGCTGTAACCATGAATCCACAAGAAAATTCATATTCCTGAACTCCATCTGTAGAATGTGCAGAGAGAAACAGTTTTTTAAGTGGCATTTTTATAAAAGAAGCCTTGTCAGTTTTCATAACAAAAGAAGTTACCCTAATTTTATTTTGAGTTCTATTTCTTATTCTGATACATACACATATTCAGTATCTGGTTTAGTTTTAATCCAGTCATCCAGCAGAATATCAGTAAAATCTGGAGCCATGCTTACTTCCCTCTTTTCTCTCTGCCCAGTACTACTGTATTTCATATTTATTTTAGTTTGCTGATTATACTTTTAAACATCTGACTTACTTGAGCCTGAGAAGCAGTAGGAAACTGTCTGGATTGGTGAAAGGCTTTGTTCAGCTCCCTCTCCCATCATTTGGGAATAGTTGATCTTTTCTTGATGTTTGGCTTTTT
Organism: Pseudopodoces humilis; assembly: GCF_049639895.1. Classification (NCBI taxonomy): domain Eukaryota; kingdom Metazoa; phylum Chordata; class Aves; order Passeriformes; family Paridae; genus Pseudopodoces; species Pseudopodoces humilis. The sequence goes on along the minus strand of NC_142213.1, from coordinate 11,058,054 downwards.
TTCTTTAACATATCACAGACACAGAGGATCAGGGCCAAGATATGGTGGAGCTCTTGTCAGGTGTTTTATAAGGGAGTCAGATTCCTATATCAATGAAAAATCAAATTTTAAATAGGGGGAACTTAAAATAATAGGGGAATAATATTTGATATTGTTTTAGCTCCTATACCCAAGGAGTTTCTCAGTTTATTCACACAATTGTCAGATTTACACCAAGCAACAGCACCAACCACTTAATAAATTTGAGGAACACAAAAGTCCTTGGGGAAACTTCATCTGGAAAGTTAAGGGATGTAATGGAACTTCTCCATGAAGAGGTGCCACTCTTCTCCCTGACTGATTCAGTTATCTATTTGCTACTTGACAATAAAAACAGCTATTGAGTAAAGCAACCGCTTTACTTTATATAATTTACTTCTTTATTATTTAGTCTATTCAGATATGCACTGTGTAGCTTATAATATGCCTTTTGTTTCCATTCATAATTGCCTGCAGTATATGTCAGCCTAAGTTCTCCATATATATCTCTGCTAACAATAAACTCAAAGTCATTGTTTATATGATAAAATCGAGGACATGAAATGAAAACATAACCAAAGCTAAAAAATAAGACAAATAAAACACCAATACGGCAAAGTGGAGTGGAGTGTAAAAGCAATGAAGGAAAATAAAGGTGGAAAATAAAAGGAACATCGTAACAGCATTTGAAATAAATTATGTCATTTTTAAGAACAAAGAAACCAGTGGTTATTACAGGAAACAGTACAACTTCTGATGCATGCATATTCTGGTGGCTGAAGAAGTAAACATACAATAGACACCACTTCCAGTAAATTACATGAATCATTCTGTGAAGAATGAAATCTGCAGGAAATGCAGAGCACTGCAAAAATTGCACATCTGAAGATACAAAAATGACAACATCAGAAGGCTTCTGAAGAAAAATACTTCACAATTTTGAAATTATTTAATTTTAAGTGGCAAGACACAGAAGAAACATGAAGAAATTATCTTTGAAAGCAAGAAGACAGGTAGCGACTTCTGGCAGATAACATCTCTCAATTACTCCATGCTTGTATAATTTACTTCTTTTTCTTAATGAAGGTTTATTTTAATATAATTAAAAACAAAAACACCAATACAACAGTTTATACATGCGAAATATTGTAAAATCCATAATGAAGATAGATATCAGACTACCAAGATGAAACTCAAGTTCTCAGACCAATCTCTGAGTCAGTGGCAGAAATTAAGAATTCAAGGGCTGGTCATTTCCTCAGGTCAGTGAATTTTAGCCTTCTCCATATGGTACCATTATCTTGCAACAAAGAAAATGTAATATCTTGGTATAAAGCACTGAAAGTAATTGCAATCCAGAGCTGCAATTTCCAAGTTAATATCCTATGTTATAAAATTGGTGGGCATTTTGGACTTCTATTCATAATAAGCAACTTGAACTGACAGGAAATGTGGGCAGGCTTGAATGCTTACCCCAGAACCTGAAGGTAAACCTGCAGTTTACCTGTGCTGAGACACTCCTATAAACCATACTGCTGGAGCAGTATCTAAGCTAAAAAATAAGTGGATTTTCATATACTTTTTGCTTTTATGCTGCATTCTATTCTTCAGCTGGTTTCTTTTACCACCTACATCTTTAATGACAATTGACAGTTAAGGAATTTTATGATCTTGATTCTCATTTTTATAATGGACTTCTGGAGAAAAAAACGACATTGGTTTGGGACAACCTGACTTGCCAGTGTGTGACAGCACCAATGTCTGAGTCAAGCATTACAACATATGATTTATGCAATGTTTTTTTTACAAGTCAACAGAATACTCTTCATACTTTCAGGCAAGACAGCAATTAAAGATTGCCTTCTGTGTTTAGGAACTGAAAGCTTCCTGCTTTTGTGACCGTTGTTTTCTGCTGCTGTCTCAGTATCTACTGCACCATTTGAATGCAGCAATTTCTGAATTGCATGTCAAGAAATGACTTCCCTCCTACATTCTTGCAACTTCACTGTAACCTATCTAACAGGGAAAAAATAGGTGTTAGATTACTGTCATTTTGCTTGGGATTTAGATATTAGCTATTCACAGATATCACTAGTAAAATTTAATTTTTCATTGCTACATCTGAATATTTCCTGAATCAACTTTCATCCAGCCTTTACTTATGATTTTATTCAGACCTAGAAATCACCTTGTTACAGCGCATGTGCAGCTCTTTCCATATCTAGGGCCTAAAATAAGGCACAAATGCATCCTTGCTTCCATTTTTCCATGTTACTTCACTTGAGACACCTAGAGCCAAAGAAAATCAATGCCACCCTCTCTGTCAGACCCTTTCTTTGACTTTAGTATGATCATAATCAGGATGTTTCTATTAATTACACAAAACTATGATTAGAAGCTGACATGCTTTGAAGCACTCAAATATTTATAAAACTCTAGAGCAAAAGATAGACATGGTATCTGCCTGATGTACAGGCATGGGAAACATGCACAGAGAACAGTCCAAGATCACTAGTCATCTGAAAAGTAATACATTTTGTTTGTCTGTATTTTCTAAAAAAACCTATTGCATTATGTTAAATACCCTGAGGGCTTAGAGTGAAACGTGACTGGAATGAATATAAAGAAAAAACTTTCTGTCTCATTAGATGATCTAAGTTTCAAAATCTGTTCTAAAAGTGTTGTAAAGTGTGTAGTGTTGTAGATTAATGCACTGAATACATTTCCACAGTGCTTGATGTGTTTCATAAAAGGTCCATTTCAGAAGTGTGCTGTATTATAGGTGAACAGTCGCAGTAAATAATCTTGTTACAGAAACCTAAGCAATTTTTACAAGGCGTATTTCTGGCTGACTGAACAATTTATTCTCCAGATGTCACATTGTATTTTTCCAATATAAAATGAAACAGCTTTTTTTTTCTTTTCTCTTTTTTTTAAGGCAGACTCTTTTGTTTGGATCAAAGGTACTTCCTTAAATAGAAAAATCTATTATTAAAACCCATGGCGGTATAAAATTTACACTATATGGTTACTACAGTAATTTATAATTTTATTTGATTTAGTGGGATAAAAGATACACTTTATCTGATTTAGTGGGATAAAAAAAATACCAAAGTGTGAATATTGCTGAGGATAGCTGTGTACATTTTAAAAATAGGAATCATTAGTTCTCAAACTGATCATCTCTGTTGATCCTAAAGGTTTCAGGCATCTTGACTAGATTTATGTTTAGTTAAAACTGTGTCACTTCAGATGTTACCCACTAATAAACCCATATGTCACATTATAGGCCCTGGAAGATTACATGATAATGTGATATGATAAGAACTGCTTCTCTGGAAGGCAAGGGCAATTAAAAACATTTTCACTAGGCAGTCATCATCAGTAGAGATAAACAAGGTAATTTTCCAGCATATATTTTCTTGGCTTCAGAAAATAAATTCTTTCACAGGAAGCTCTCTCCCAGGAAAATTGACAGACTATCAGCAACCTATTTTACTGATGAAAAAAAAAAGAAAAAATAATCCTATGCACTAGTGGATATCACACATTTCTATTTTCTCATCCTGTTTTCTTGATTATACAAACAGAAAATTAGCAACAAAGGATAAATTTCTTTAAAATATTCCCCAGTTTACTCTTCATTGTTTTTTAATCATTTTCTGTTTCTACCCACCAAGCTGTGTATTCATATGGAGCTTTATGAGACTGCCAAACAGTTCAATCTAAAAGTTTTTTTCTATTAATATGCAGGTGGTTACCTAAATCAAATTTCACCAAAAATGTAGGTTATTAATTTTGCTAATGAGTGATTTGTTTGATCCGAGGCCTAACTCCCTATTCTGTATTTAGCTTTTTGAGAGATATGGACCTGATAGCTATGAATTGTAGATGGTATGGAGCACATGGAATAGGACTGTTATTATAGTCTGTCATTAATAGGATTACCTCCAGGGAAGGAGACTCCACACCCTCTCTGGACAATCTGTTTCAGTGCTTGGTCACTGCACAGTGAAGTTCCTCCTCACAGTCAAGTGGAACTCCCCGTGCAACAGTTTGTGCCTGTTGCTTCTTTTTTTATTGCTTGGCATTAGCAAGAAGTGCCTAGCTCCATCCTCCTACATCAGATTAGCAAGGTTGCCTCTAAAATTATTCAGAAAGATTTAAAACTGTTCAAATTTGTAATGCAATTTCAGTACAGCCCCTGAAGAAGAGATTCTTTGCTTAACTTCACTCTCATGATGTTTGGGACTTTTTTCCTTTTTCCATTTGAATCCCTACCTCTGCTTCTTATATGACAGCAGAGGTCACAAAAATTGAGATAATCTATGCAATATGGAGAGGATATTAACTTAAGAACCAGTGTTGATCACAGTACTTATTGCTGGCCAGTGCATGCAAAGGCCAATGTGCAGTGACAGTGGTTCACTAACTTCTCAGCTTCTCAGTCACTTCCAGGGTCCATTAGCAGGCTTTGGAATTTCATTCAAGTCATTCAATTCATTATTTTTGTGGCTGAATTGGGATAATTGGCTTGGTCATTCTTCTTGCTTGAGAGCTGGAAGGTCTCTGACATTCTTATTAAAGTGATAACCTGTCAAACCCATGACTGTGCTATGATGACTCCAATCTCGACAGACAGTCCCCTCTGCCCTACAGAGGGCTTGTATTAGAGTTCCTTTTTGAAAGTCCAATGGAGATGAATGAGAAAATTATTTTAAAGCTATTCTGTACAAGACCATTTATATATACACTGAGATACTGATAAGCACTGTGAAGAATCCTTCCATTGCTAACATATTATGAATGACTACAGAACAGCTGTTTGACTTTTGCTTTTTAACCAAGTTCAAATGGATTTCAATGAGTTCCCTCACATAAGACTAACTGGATTCATGATCAGATGAAAGTAAAGTGTCTTCCAGACCTTGCCTGGTTAGGTCTTCAGTATGAACATCAGCACCAGCTGTATGGTTTTGCATCCCCTGTGCCTGGTTCATACCATAGCAATTTAATATACCAGATACAGTTACTTGGGTTGGAATCCTTCTTTTTTCCAGGGATGTGATGTTCCTACACTAACAGCACTGCTGAAGGACACCTTGAACAGAGGAAAGTTACATAAAAGGAAGACCTGGACCCAAGATGGAGCTTTGAAAATCATGAATGGTGCCAGAAACGGAGGAGTTACATAGTAATGGACTAGACACCCTAAAAACACTTCCAAAAGCACAAGCCAATGAAATTAAACATTTTTATCCTAAAAATAAGGTCCCTGGGTTGTTTTTGCATGCTTTTCCCTTTTCATTGCTTTGGAAGAGGTGTGGAAAAGAAGGCAGACCTGTGACGTGCTACTCAGCAGCAGATGGCATTGGAGCCAAAAAGAGCAGCATAATTCATTTGAGGGATCCAGAGACAAATATGGTGGTCTCACATGAAAACTTTTTTCCCCTCTGCTTCCAGGTTTGGAATGCATGAAAATCAACCTGAGACTCCATCACTTTCCCCTTTCAGAAACCCAAGAATGTGTCTGGACCAGAAGGAACATGTTCCATTGCACTGCTGTGTCACACTGAAGAAATGAATGTGCCAACATAAGGTAGATGATGCCAGTAAGAGACTGGGAGCACAAGGATCAGGTAAACAGGATCAAGTTTTTAAAACCCTAACACAATGAATATCTTCTTGCCTTAAAAGTTTGCAATGAGCAATTACCAAAGCACAAATCAAGACACCATAACATATAAAGTATAATGGCAAAAGCACTGAAACTTACTTATTAATTAGTATTTCTGATACAATTCTTAAGGTATTGGTGAGCTTATAAAATAAAAGAAAGCTTCAAATTGAGGCAAATTGGAAGGGAATCCTTTCACAAAAATACTTTTAATTGGCCATCATTTCCTGAGCTTCTGTTTTCTCCAACTACAGTCACTTGTGTCCCTGCTAACTGCCTTCCACACAGTCCAGTCTTTCTTTTTCCTCATCCTACAATGAGGCAATAACACTGTGCTCATCAACTATCCTATTACCATAGAAATGATAGCTACATCACAAATTCAGCAGTCTGATTCCTTGACAGGGTTGATTAGGAATAGAATATGAGCTGGAGGAAAGCTGAACCCTTGATTAAACACAAATAGCTCTTATAATTAACAGATATGGGAATAAAATATATTTAAAATCAGAAGAAGCATCTTCATATTTTACATGAGAAGTATTTTTGGCACATTTTTTTTTTATTTTTTGAATTGTTTGGAATTGTTTGCAGAGTTCTCTAACTTCTTTTTAAATCACTCATATACACACCATTAGCTGTCATATGTGCTCCAGAATTCACTGAAAAATCAGTGGAAGCACAGCTTGTAAAACACTAGTTAGGACTTTACATTTCTTTTACAATAAATACATTGGAATTGCAAATGCACTGTAGCCAAGTATACACAGCCACACAAACTCAGGCAAACCTGTAGGGTTATTATTTTCAATCAGATCTACTTGAATTCAAAAGCTGTGTAATTTATGGGCCTTTCTGGTAAGTTCTGACTATTCCCTTAATTAAACCACCTCCCAACAAGGTATTATGCATCTTGCCCCAGTCCCAGAAAACCACTTTTCTCTACACCAAATGAAGACCTTGGCTCAGTAGAACACGCACCCATTCCTCTCCCAGAGCTTCAATATCTTAATGAATGAATTAAAGTTAGATATTTTATTGTCTCCTGAATCAAGACCAGTATTGAGCCCAGAGCCACTAAAGTAGGAAAAAGATTATTTTTATCATTCAAACCATTCATCCCAAAAGAAGAAATACCATATATGAAAATAGAAGTGTTCTAACAGTTCATTTTTCAAGAGACTGTCTTTTCAAGTTCTCACACTAAATGTAAGTGCTAAATCCTCGATTCATATTTTACTGAAGACTTGACAACTCTGATGGCAACCAGTTTATTTTACCAGTAAAAGTGTACAGTAGGGTGTGCACATCCATTCCAGGCCATCTCTATTCTCAGGCCTGCTGCAGTGTTTCTTCTACTTCAGACTATTTAGTCAATGCCATTAATCAAAATCCTATAGCAGAAAATGCATGCATAAGTCCTACACATTTATTGCCATGGCAACAATTCAGGCTCTTGTTCATATGTCAAGCTACATCAGTGGAGATAAATTCTATTGTTTTCACACTGACAGTTCTCTCTGTGTTGGACTTAATCCATAGAAAAATATAGCTTTACCTCTTATTAAAATAAAACACAGACCACCCAACTCTCCAAATTCTCATTCTTCACATCGTATAAGTAAACAATCTGAATAGTTATAAAATTACGGTTTGATGTTCAGGTTTACAATAGTAATTAAAGTGTAAAAAATGGCCCAGTACTCATGATATTGTCTTAATCTGTGGGATTGGTTAGGAATGTAATTCTTCATGAAAAGATGAGCTCATTTCTGTGAAGCCAAATAGCGATGATACCAAAGCACTGCATTCTTGAATTAGATTCCAGTATTTTAAAATAAATGCCTTTGAGCTTTAAGTGAAGTTGATGTAGTTCATTTTCCAACTTAGCTGTGATACTGTGGTTTTCATAACATAAAAATTAATGATTAATGCATAATATCCTGAGAAAGATTTTATATTTCACACAGCTCATGATAAAATACACTGTCATATGGGTGACTCACAAGTGCAAAAGAAAGATAAGAATCATTTTTCATACATAAGCCTCTCTAGATTTACTCCTGTATGCTCTATTATGAGGAAACCTTAATACCCGATATAATTTTATGATTTTACTGTGTACTAGATCACAGTTTTGATTCCTATTTCCATAGACACAGTATGCTTCTCATTATCACAGACTAATAAGAAACCAGTCTTTCATTAATAAAATACTTTTAATGCTTCACAGTCTCATTATTCCCTGTGTACAGAGCATCACACTCCCTGGAAAGGCAGAAGCCTCGCATCAGCACTGAAGACACATCCTTTTCAATCTGACCCTTTTTCCACTTCCTCATGCAGATTTAAGTCCCTGCTTTTCCAGCATGCTTCATATTGACAAAGCCTATTACTGTGATATACTACACTGGAGTTCATTTCAACTAATATCCACAGCTACATCTGTTACTGTCAGTGCCCAATCCAAGTTCCTGCCTCAATGAAGATGAAGACAACCATTATTATTTACTTATTGTCACGCCATGTTATGCCAGTATCAGAAACTGCTTCACGTACACACCGTGTGTGACTTGCATCAAATATATATATTTTTAAATGGGGGGCTTTGTGTAATTTGTAAATATCCTGTGAACTTCATTCATATTAATGAAGCAGCTTTTGCACTTTACTGGCATTTTTATGCAAATTGCAGTAACTCTTTGTGTGCCATGACTCTGTACGTGACACTGGCCACAGCTCCTGAGACAAGACTAATTTCCCTGGATGAGCAGCAGAGGACAGAACATGCCTTTTCCCACCATCTAAAAGAGAGAACCAGGGGTTCTGAAGATGTTGTGTCAAATAACTTGAATCTTGCCATGCTCTTAAGAAGAAGAACTAAAAAAATATATTTCAGGGTCTGAACAATTCAGAGCAAAATCTCTTTTCTGAACTTCAACAAGTAATGTTTTACCATTCTTTTCCTTGCACCAATTAAGATCATGTATCTCATTGCTCCTAAATCTGACACACACTAGTTTCAATAAAATGTATTTTTAAATAGTAATATTTGAAGCATAACAAAAGCAGCTTTTTTCCATACGCATGAATTACACATCAAAAAAAAAAAATTTTAGTTCCCAGTTTAGCACTGCCCTCTGGTGATACATATCTTGGATATATATGTGACCTGTTTCATCTCAGTGTATCAGGCCTAGATCTGAACAAGACTAAAATAAAATTTAGGCATTTAAATCGAAGACAATAATTTCTTCATCTGCTAATACCTCACCCTATATTTCTGCCCACTAAGTTCCCCAGCCTGAAGCTTGCTTTGTGCATAGGCACAATTCCAGCCATCTGGCATGGGCTTTGGATGGGGTCTGCTAAAATCTTACAGATTTGTCCTGTCATCCTCTAGAGGAGTCCCTCACAGGGGAGTGGGTTCTCAGCATCCCAACATACATCTGCAGTACAGACAATCTCAGCCATGCTTTATCTTCCAAAACCTTCGGTATCTACTATCAAACAAGTGTTTCAAGCCATAAATCTGTCTCGAGGTGATTGTATCTGAGTTGCAGGGAGTCATCTTAATGCCCACAGGGCTGAAATTTATGAACCCTACTTTCAGCAGAGGGTTTCCTGCAACATTTGCTGTCTGTTTATGTATCTCATTAGGAGGCACCCAGTTACCATACTATTGTTATGCAGCTCAGTGTTTCCTAACATTTTTAAATCCATTAGGCTGCAAGATTTTTCAAAAACAAATTGTGCACTATGATGACTTTTAGTTTCAATTGCTGAGCTAGGTTAATTTTCAATATTCATTGATTATTAGCAAAGAATACAAATCTCTAATCCTAACCTAGAACACTGAAAACCATTAGTCCATTGCTCCTAGCATGAGACTAATGAGCAATGCTCCACTCATAAATGGGTATTTTGTGTATCTGGGATGAAAGGTTGTATGGAAAAATGGCCTGCCACATTTTTATCATTGGTGTGAAAATCCTTTTCAAGGCTCATTTAGGGAAGCTTTCAGGTGTTGAGCTCCTTTGAAAATCTGACCTTTTGTGTGCATGGCTCCTGTTACTGTTGAAAGTGCACCAAGGAATGAAATGGGGGAATTCTGAATACAATATGGTGGAAAGAACTGAGAAATGTAAGGTTCTTTATGAAATATTTTAAGAATAGGAAGATTCCATGATATTTGTTGCTTTAAAAAAAAAAAACAATGAAAATTTGTGCATTTGAAGTCTGAGTCATAGTTGTAGGGAAATAAATATACAAACCATACACTATAATGATAATCAAAACTTTGATTTCACTCCAAGTTCATTGTGCAATACTTCACATTATTAATCAGAAGTATTATTACAGGATTATTACTTTGCTTAATAATGTGTTTAATGTAAATTTAATGTAAAAGATCCATGATAGAGGAAGTTAAAATCCTTTTGCAAGGTTCAGCCAGTGCATTAGTAGCTTTAGTCTAATAGCCTAATGTTAATTTGGATTCTAATCTATTATTTTGCATGATATTTAATGTGTTTTTGTAATTAGATTTTTTTTTTAAACAATGCCAGGAAAAATCATGTGGGTCAGAGTGCATGACTGTCATTAACTACAGAGCATTTCTGGGACATGTATAATCATAACACAACTTCTGCAATGAAATAGTGTAGACAATATTCCAGTCAACAACCTGTGTCTTATCCTGTAAGAGAAAAAAACACATGACAAGGAGGTGATAAACACCTGCAGCTGTTCACACACACTGCTCCCATTTCAAAGGTGCTCACCCTCTTGGCTGGTCCAAAATATTAATTTACATATTCATTCCCAACTCAGGTTGAGACAAAAATGGATTATATATTAATACACTTCTGATAAACTTCACTCCAAATGAGAGTTTGAGAACAATTATACAAAATACTTGTTCTGGGAGAAGCAATGATATGAAAACCTCCAAGAAAAAGGGCACAAGTCTACCCAAGACACGACTGGTGAATACAGAAAACCTCAGAAGCTATGGGCAGAAAGAAGTATCTCCATTTATCAACTTCCTTTTAAATTTCCATTGAATCTGTACTAATCTTAAAACAATGACCTAGAATAATAAAGGATTCTTTTTTTTTCCTCTAATTCTCTTAAGCTTTAAATTAGTTGGCAGTATGATAAATTACTAAAAAATAAAAATAAACGTTTATAATAATAAAAGATAAAATGATAAATGAAATGAAAAATGAAAAATTATAAAAATCATTCTTCAAATTGAGGCTTGGTATCCTTCAGTGAAGGTGAAAATTAAAAAAAAAAAAATTCAAGCAGCATTTGTTTGCTCTTATTTAATTCAATAGATAATATGAATGCAATGCTTAATTTTTACCTTGCCTCTTAGGCCATATGGCCAAATCTTGCTCTTGTCAGCAAATTTTAACCATTTTGCTCTTCTCAGTGGATTGTCCTACTAAAAATACTCAAAGATTATTTCAGTTAGGCTCTGTGATATTTATCACAGCCTAATCTGACACACCTCAAAAATGCATAAAACTAAGAGTACAAACAAAAAAAAAAAAGCTTCACTTCTGTGGTGCTCCAAATGCACGATTTTCTTTAAAAAACAGAAGCTACAGGAAAATTAATGAAATCATAAGCTCATGGCTCTAAAATCTTGGTTTTTTCTCATCAGGACACTGAAAATTATACAGTGTGATTGCAACAAGACTAAAAATCAGCATCCTGGTCCAAGATCTACTGTATTCACAACTTGGTTTAACTTATTATACTTTAGTTTAGCACTAGTGAAAGGAACTGATTCTGTACACACCATATGAGAATTAATTTTTAGTTGCCAAGTGCAAAGATATTTCACAAAAAATGTCCATGTACATGCCTATATAGAGAAGAAGTGATTACCCTGAAACTTATTTGCTAAAAAAGAAAATGGAAGTAGAAAAAGAAGAAAAAATCACTTGCTTTTTTTTCCTTAGGGAGCAGTAAAGGCAGCAGATAATGTCACAAGGTAATTTTCATTAATTCTTAAGTTCTCTGCACACAAAACCCAAACAAATGGACCCTGTGTCAGAAGACTATCAATAAAATAGAAAAATAAACAAACCCATAGAACCAAAGATGTTACACCAAATTCAAGCTGAATCCCAGTGCTGGTGAGTTTGCCACCAGACTACCAAAGAACAGACATACAACAGTACAAAAAATAACCCTAATGTGAGACTTAGCAAGCTAAGTACTCCACTAGTCAGTCCCATAATTATAATTATTGTATTTTATCTCATGCCCTGCTACCTGATGGTAACACTCTCAGTTGTAAGGGGTTGCAAGAAGAAAGGGAGAGAAAAAAGGTTCTGTAATACTCTGTTTCATTATGCAAATATCAAAAGTAATCACTTAGATCAGAAAGCTTCCAGGAGTATTTTAGGGATGGAACAGCAGTCTCAGATATCTACTCTTCTTCAGTGCTTTTAAATTCTACGGTCACAGACCTACCCAGACTGTCTTCTGCAGTCACTGTTTCTCTCCTGGAGGTAGCAAGGTGTAGATTCCTCTTGTTCTGTGTTCCATGACAACACAGCACTCCTGGTGCACTACTGGCAAAGTTCTCCTTTTAAAGAGCTTGTAGGTTTTCTAGTGCTATCTTTCACTAAGAATTAAAATTATACATTAAAAGTGTTTTGTATTGTAGCTATTTAATCATGGTACAGATCTAGTGAAACAAACATTACCCAGAAAAAAATATTTCAGATAAATACTTATCTAAAATAAAAACCTGAACAAAGGCCAAAGGCTGGGACAGGAAAAAAATATTCCAGAGTGAACTGTGCAGTTTTACATAAAACAGAGCTATCATGAATATAATGTAACTAAGTCAAGCAATATATGATTGATTTATTGTATTGGAATCCATTAAAAATATTCCATTGCAGTTTAAAACCATATAGTCATTAAATATCTTTGAAAACACACATTCTCTACTTCATTATAAGATACTCTTGACAGCACATCATTTTTAATGGCACCATTATAAACAGGATTCCTAATGGCTCTGTTTAGTGTGTAACAGGATTGGAAGTCAGTAATATAAAGAATCGTACTCAACATAATCAGATAACAAAGAGCACTGAAGGAAAGATGAGTGCACAATTAATAGTTGAATAATTATTTTGTGTAAAATGAAATGCATTTTAAATAGGGTGTCAAATAGGCTTTATAATGGAAAAATGGAAGAGTGGAATAGACTTGATGTACGTTACTTACAAGTACAACATGAACTACTGGTGCTGATATATGATCTAAACAGGAGATAGGAGAGGGAATATTATGCTCAAGGCTAATTGCTGTGATAATGCTGGTTTCCAATTGCAGCAAACTGTTCTATGCTTAAGCCAAATCCCCAGTCCAGTACATGTGCCTTAAAACACGATTTCGACTTCACCCTTGCTTTTGTTCGTGGTCCTTTCTAATAACAAGGCATTCAGTGAACAATTCTTCCTTCTGTCCCTTGAAGTGAATGGGGGTAGTCAGACTTCAAGTGTCATTAGTCCTCACCCTCACAGTACAGAAGTTATAAATCCTAAATGACCTCAGGAACAATAAAGTTAATTTTTAGTAAACTATAATTCAGGAAGCCAGGCATTTAAAATGAAAACCATGTCCTAATTCAGTACACAATAGGCAAGACAGATTTATATGAAGTAAAAAGGAAAGGAGAATTTTCCCAATGCAGCACTATCCCTCACTAAGAGTTGTATGAAGAAAATAGGTCTCCTGACTCACCATAAAACTAATGGGACTGTAGCAATGCTCATCAGCAGTCAGAAGTACTGACTTCAGGCACCTTCTGCCTACAAGGCCTGCAAGTTCAGGAAAAAGGATAAGTAACTGAAAACAAGATTCTGTAAAGAGAGTCTCTAACTGATCTTTGTTGCAACACAGACACATTAACATAAACACATAGAGCATTTTTAATTATTTCTTATGATGTATGGAGGTATAAATTGATATTTAGGAAGATCCTAACCAGCCACCAAACTTGACAAAACCAAAAACCAAAATGAACGTGTGTGAATGTAAACTCATGGACTCATATACAGATATCTGATTCACAGATATCACCCTTTCCACAGAATCCGCAGTGCCTGGGAGAAAGCCTAAGGAGAGATATTAAAGTGGGTCACCACAACTTTAATTTCTTTCATTATGTCATTTGTGGTAGTGCCATCCAAAAAGAGGAAGTGTCTATATGCAGTAAGAAGCCATTCAAACTGACAAAATCTATTACATACATACTTCTGTATATGTAAAGAGCTGGCTTACAGCCATACTGAGTCAATTTAACAGAATACTTATCTACAAGTATTAATGGCTGCATATATTTGCATACTTGTATGGTTTTTAGTGATCTGTTCCTAATCAAAATAAGGAAATATGGACTTGCATACAGAGGATCACCTTAACTAGTACTGTTATGATGTGCATCTGATCTTTCTAAAATATACAAGACTTTTGAATGCTTATTTTTATTGTAATGTTGGAGCATTTGTGTTTTGGCATGTGACCATTAGGACAGATTTTCTTTTTACCTCTTCTACTGTTAGAAACTACCTATGTAACTAAAAAACTATACTTTCATCTTTCCCACTCCACACTAATTATGCAATAAGGCAACATACAAAAAAATATATTAAACCTAAAACTAATGATGTGAACAACTACATAAAAGTTGTTCTGTGTCAGTATTTTTCCCCAAACAGTCAGGCATAGCTCCATAAGTTCTGTTTGCCATTTTGGTCTCACTCCCCAAACTTTTTTTCTACTCTGCCATATCAAACGTAAATCTAAATTCTCCCTTGCAAATGTGAGAATCTCTGCACTCTCACCTGTGTTATTACTTTGCACTATAACTCAATGCCTTATGTAAATGAAGAAGCACAAAACATTTTTAAACCTTTTTTACTGATATCTACTTTTCTGAAACTAATGCAAGGATATCTGTACATATAAAACCCCATTTTTTAGTAGCCTAGTGCTGTCGCTTCCACAAAGATTTTAGAGCTAACACAGACAAGTGATAATAAGCAGTACATACTCTACCTCTGAAAATCTGGTCCATGGGTGGGGGGCACAGATCAGGTGTGAAGGTTTTTAACAGTCACATATTACAAATTACAAGGAGTTTGATATCCATGGAGACCGAGATGCAAGTGCTGAAAGGCCAGGGAGGTAACTCAGAACACTGCTGTCCTGCTGCTGCCACACAGGGCTGTTGCTATCTAAATATGAAGGTAGCTCTAGACCTGGAGGATGCTGCTGACTGCATTCTCCTCCACATCCCAGCAGGAGCTCTCTCTGAGCCAGGTCTGCAAGAGCAAGGCTCTGGACTGCTCAAATACCACACAAGGTCATGTGCTAGGAAAAAATCAGCACAAGGAGGGCTCTAATTTTACTATCCATAAAAGCATCAATCTTGAAAGAATGCTATTTTAAAGTTTTAGATTCCTAGCTGTAAAATGGTATAACTGTCCAGGGCTGCTGTGAGGAAACATTTAATCATATGCATAAAGGTTTCCACAATACAGTGATAATTTCTACAGAAAAGCCCACCAGTAATATATTTTGTCAAATTATATCAGACTTCTAATTTTTTTTGTTCAGAATTACTGTTTGTTAAAATATACTGAAATAAATATACAGAACATACTTATCTGATTGAAGATTTCATCATAACATATATTTATAATACATCCTGAATTTGAATAATCTAGTTTTTGAATGCTTGACTTTTAAACCTTACTAGCCCTCTGTTATATACCTTTGTTGCATGTGCAATATATAACAGAATGACCTTCATCCATTGCATCCTTTCAGTAGAACAGAAGAATTTACTATAGATTTTATTATAAATGCCTTAATGAAATTCTAATCAATAATACTTCAGAGAATGGTAAAGAAATTGATTTCATAGATAAAAGGAGATGTTATTATCTCAGTTCAGTAACTATGAAATAGAAAGATGAAAAAGTCTGTTTTTCATATGAGAACTGAGCACAGCTGTACAGTTATATAATAAAGTATCACTTGTATCCATGGCAATAGGGAATAATTGATGCACCACAGTTATTTTTATAAACCCAAAGAAAAAAAAAATCAACTGGAAATTTCTTTGCCAGTTTCTTGGCATTGTATGTTTTTTATCTGTACATAATGTACAAATTTATAGTCTGAATACACTCACTGATCTGACTCGTTGAATAAAACATGCTGGGTTTTGCTGCATATTAAAGAAGATGGGGATCTCATGCCCTGCAACCAAGTCTTTCATGAGGGATTTAATGAAAAACATTTCTTGGAATAAGATATATTGTTACCTTAAATTCAGATTGCATTGGATTTGGGATCTATACACCATGGGGATTTTTTTTTTTTTAATGACTAAAATGTTTTTCAGCTGTCTTAGAGTGCAAGTTTAGGGATATTTTAGTGAAAGTCAGTAGATGCCTGTAATGTAAAAAATCTAAAGGAGATTAGTATATATTTTCTCTTGGACCTTACCCGATACAGTTACATCTCTTGGTCTTTCTTGAGGAAAAAAAAAATTATGTCAAAATTCTTGCCATTTTAAAGGAAAATCCACACTTACCCCTTGAAATTATATGAGGAAAGGACATTGCTAATGCTTTGGGTTTATTGCAATGATGAGATGAATTCACTAGACAACTAAAAGGGGGTTCAGGTGCTCCTGTCAGTCTATTCATACCAATCTTTTCTACAACAGAAAGGAGTTACTTTCCTTTTTTTTTCTTCCAAATGCAGATCCATTTATTCATAACAGGGTTTGCATTTGCAATCACCTCTGTTTACTTTGCTTCAAGAGACAGCAAGGTTTTGCTGCAAAGACAAGTATTCCATCAAATCAAACCTCTCGTAGTCATACCCTTAGCATGTTCTATTGCAGCATAATTTCACGTTGGCACTCAGATGACCATGACAACAAGACCTTTTGTGATGAAACTTTTTGATTTCACTTCTTTAAAAAATTGCTTAAATCAGAATTCTAATTGTTGTTTCAAATGTAAGATGAACCATGCTACTTGATTTCTGTTTTTATCCATAGCTGACATCTGAGATTGATTAAATAAATTACATCTTCAAGACAATGGACAGGCAAGATCTCAGAACTTCTTGTTAAATGCTAAAGCACAATACATGATCTTTCACAAACATTCTCTAAAGTATGTAGAACATTGTGTATGCAGTACTGTATTTCCCTCCTTTTCACACCACGACATCATCACCTTTTCTCATTTCTTTCAGTGCTCCTTTTCACTTTACCCTTCCCTGGCATCTGTAGGAACTGTTTGCCTGAATTATCAGATGGATATGAACACAAGCTATTTGCTTTTCAGAGATTAAAAATGGATAGTCTCTTAGAAATACCAGCTGCAGTTGTTTATCAGGGATTCTATTATTTTGGAAACTCTGCAGCACCATTTACTTGAGCAATAGTCCTGTTACAAAATTTTTCATGAGACCAGCCTGACAGTGCCTTTAAATACTTGGAATGGAAGGAGGCAGGGATGTGTATAAAATCCACATATCCACAGTTTGTTTTCCTCCATGCTGGAATTTATAAGTTTATCTGGCAATTCATGGTAAGTGAGCTTGACCTGGACCTTCACTGGACAGCACCAGGTACAAGCTACAGCACACACACAGAGGAACACTTTTACCTAGTAAAAACAAGCTTTAGATATAACTTCCCTTCTGCCATTCAAAAATTACAGCCACTTGTAATATAATTCCTTATCATCTAGTGACTGTTCTTAATTCTGTTTATATTTAATGACAGCATCTAAAAATAGTTCTCCATTATTTTATCTTTTTAGGCTGTTTCTTTTCCTTCCCTCCACTAATATATCAAAATGCCTTTTTGTCTAGGGATATTGAACAGGGAATTAAAATGCATTAACAAAAGAAAGGTTATGGACTGTGAGTCAGCAAGAACAAAAGAACCAAATACATCATGTAAAAGCTAATAATATTTAGATAGGGAGCCCAGAATTTAGCATTTTCATTATATTTTTCAGTTAGCATGAAAGTTTAATCTTCCACTAATCATTTAAAATGTAAAATAAACGGGGCTTGGGCATATCACAGTCTATACTCAGGTCCCCAGGAGAGCAAAAACCACAAAAGAAACCTAACCATATGATGCTATATATTTTGAGATATTGCCATTCAATCTGATTTGCCACATGCCCATACATTTTAATGCTGACTTCATTATGAAATCTCTTCTTGATTAATCATTGGCGAACAATGACTAAATTGCACTCCAGCATCAGCTTGAACCAGGACATTGTTAGTAGCAACACTCATTTGAAAAGCAAACCAGATGGGCCAAGGAAAGGTCAGTGTGGTACTACCACGGTCACAATGGACAAAGCTCATAAACCAGTGGCAGAAGTTGTTGAACTGAGACTACAGTAGCTTTAAGGACATGCTGTAAAACTGTTTGCATTCCAGTTTTCTCCTCCAGTGTGTGTTAACTTCTCGCTTTTTATGGTAAAAACTTGCATTTACAATCTCTAACAGATGTTTCTCTTTAATTATCACCTACATAACCTTCACTGCAGTGAAACAAAAGGTGTACTACAATTTTCCCAGTTTGTAAGAAGACAAGCTCTAAACACACACAACTGAGAGATTTCCAAAACAAATCCTGCTAAGGAGATGGAGTACAAAACTGCCCCAAAACCTTCCGACCTTCCACAGCTGCCATTTCAGCATTGAATATAGGGCATTGAGCAAAGGGCACTCCTGATCCACCTAAAAACTGTCTGATCTCCCTCTGTTTCAGCCTTATCTCACACTTGATTTTGGTCACAGTCCTCAGGGACAGCCCTTCAATTTGCAGAGCATCCTCAGAGAGCCCCCACTGTGCCTCTTCCTGGGCATTGACCAGGACACCTCATCAGGCTCCTTTAAACACTGGGGGAACATCAGGGAATGGAAACCCAGCACAAAATCCAAGGAGCCACAAAGAAAGTGGGCCTCAGGCTTGCTTTAACCTCTCAGCAGGCCGCTGTCATGAGTGATAAGTGGTCAGAAGTCTTTAGCCCGGGCTTGCCACTGATGGGTTTTTTAAGTGACAATATACAAATGCAGTTTAGTCATACTAAAATTACTATATCACTATGTGTCTACATTTCCTTCAAAATAAATATTGCTTATTTATTGACACTGACTTGTCATTTGAGCAAATTTAAAAGTATGAGATCTTAACATTGACTTTTTCACCATGATAAGAATTCACATAGCATTATGGTAGTCCATACACTCTACTACAGATGACATTTGTCAAGCTTAGTAAGTTCTGGCAAATTGATATTTTGAAGTTACTAAAGAAAATATCATAAAATAATCTTATATCTGATATATTAAGATGAGAAAAAAAATATCAGGAAAATTGCAGTACATGGCTTCTAAACATCATCTCTTCTTTCTAGTATCAATTGTGAGTTAATATATTCTTAGTGCTTAGGTTAATCTTTCTCTATGACTACCCTTCTTCACATCAAATTCTACTTCATGACTGCATTACAAGTGGCTGATAGACTGGATTTCTCTTTCTAATGCTTTATGTCCAGTGGTACAAGCTACATGTACACAGAAGTATAGTTTGAAGTTTTAATAGTCTTGGTCTTGTTTCAGAAATACATGATAGAAAAACTTCATATATATGACTAAATTAGCCACTGCAGCCATATAAAGCTACTCAGAAACAATTGGAAAGATGTATTTTTCTACTAAGCTCTGAAGCTCTCTCATCTGAATCATGGCAATAGCAAGCCAGGAATGAATAAAGTTGCCCATCCGATTGCTTGTAATGTAACCTAGTATATCTATTTTTGCCAGATATATTTATGGGTCTTAAAATAATGCAGAATACAGACAGTACTGTTGAGATACTCCTTTCTTCCTTGCTCAAGGGTTTTTACAGTAATGGCAGCACACAAAATAAAGCAACTTGGTTTGTTTTTAATAAGGTTAATGTCCTTGCCTAAAAGACCAAAAAGTCTAAGTCAGATGTTGAATTCACAAGCAATATCCAGGGTCATCTGCAATAACCAAAATCATATAAAGGAAAGTCACAGCTATATGGACTTCATATCCAAGTGACATTGAAATGTTGCACATAAGAGTTTTCAATAATAAATAAAATCAGCAAACTACTTTTCAAATTTCTTTTATTTTAAGGAGGTATTGCAGTAAGTGTGGCAAGATTTGTAACACAGAATTTCACTGGAATAGCTTCTAGGACCACTGCACTCTCTCGTGCTGATCCTAGAGGAGCCACACTGTACCTGCCTGAGATCATCCTGTGCTCATGGTAGCAGTGGGAGCTGTAGAAACCACCTTCACCAATACTCATCTCACCCATTTATTTCACAAGGAAAAACTGACCCTCCCTACACTGCTTAAAAATGGATAAAATCACATTTCTCCACTGCAGGCTAAAGAAACATGGTCTCTGTCCAGTTGTGTTGAAATTACAAAAAGAGAGAGAAACTCTTTACCTGTGAGCTCACAAACCAAGGAACAGTACAACCTTCACACATTTATTCAAATGAAGGATAGTTCTCAGAAGATCAGTAAATTTCTGTGAGTTTCAGTTGATGACGGGGCCTCTGGTGCAGGCCAAATTACTTTCTTACTTCCAAGGAGACACAGGACACACGACGCTCTCCTCAGTGGAATCTAGCACAAGTACAAATTCTTGTAGCCAACACTTTGCACTTTTGGCCTCTTTTAGTTGATGAATCAATACTACAGAATTGCTGTCTCCGGTTTCTCTGCTGGTTGTGCACTGTAAAATAGACTGTCTTCATTCACCCCTGAGTACAATACATTCAGGTTTTGGCATTCCTTCCCTCTCCACAATTTAAATCTACTTTTCTTTTTCTTCTTTTTCTTTTACATTACATCCTCCTGTCAGATGAAAGAACTCTGGCTGGGGAAGGAAGCTCCTTCATATGGCAATGTCATGTATTTCCAGCTCTGCCAGTAAGGACAGTCTTTCACGTTTCCATAGAGCTAGAGGGCACAGGGAAGAGAGTATTTTAGGTTTATAGAAGAGTCATCTCTTATGGTTTAATTTGGTACTTACTGGTTTAAAAAACTGCTGACAGTTTTTTACATGGAATGTACTTGTACACAGAGGGTGTTAATTGGATGGGGGCTGCAGGAAAGAACAGGCTATAAAGTTAGCAGAGAAGTGACCAGTTTGTCAGGAATTTTTCTGGCAAGGAGGTGGATGTTCTGCACTTCTCTCTACATCTCACTGGCTGTGTTAGATCACTCTGGTGTGTAGTGAGTGTTTAATATCATTGGGGAGTTGCACACAGTGGAAAAGTACAGAGTGTTTCAAGGATTTTCATGGTTTTGTGCTGGCAGGGGCTACTTACCATGGGCATAGTAGAATATGTCAACTTTCTTTACAATTTTACTTCACTCTCATTTTAGAACCATTCAGTTGGTAAATCTTAGACTGCAGGGAATTTATTTCTCATTATGACTTGAAGAAGAGTGTAACTGGTGAAAGGCTAGATGAGAATATTATGGGAAGCTCCTTTCAAGGTGAAGTCTCACTAATATACATTTTTATACAATATAAATTTGATAGAGATAAAAATCATTAACTGTTTAATGATTCTTCCATTTAGGTTCCCAAACTGTACCTTAAACTGAGACTTATATAATTTGCAGAGTTTCTTCCTGTATGGAAACAATTCCTTATAGGAACTTAGGTGATCATTCAAAAATCTGTTTTGTTTTCCTGTGCAAAAACCTCATTGAATAAAAGTCTGAACATTAATAAAATTGGTATAAACACTATGCTTGTGGCACGGCCATTGATGCTTGATGACTTGGTTGTATATAAAAAACAGTTTGGGATGTGTAGATTTCCTTTTCTACAGATTGCTTCCATGTACTATAGCTTGTAGGTTATTAAATTTATATTTTTTATTTTTTCTGAAGATTTTACAGAGTACTTAGGAGAGCACTGTAGATATACAAGCACTTCAGAGAGAATTTGATGGCAGGATGAATGTTATTGAACTACAAAAACCCTGAGAGTCTAAGTTTTCATTCCTGATAAGTATGTCATCTGCATGGCTTTGCAATAAGATTATTTAAAAACCTGTTCTGTGCAGAAGCTCTGTGAAAGGTTGACTATGCAAGGCTATATGTGCTTATAGTTTGAAGCGTGGATTTTTGGAAGCAATGCTTTTCTGTATAAAGATAAAAGGGGTGAATAATAAAACATCATTGGGACAATATGACAGTTTAAATGTAAGATTATGGCACTCACTGACAGGTGGGAAAAAAGAGCTACACAAACAAAGTAGTAGTGACATCATCTGGAAAAATGGGTTGGAAATAGTAATAGTTTTCTGCATTAGAAAAAAATATCACTGAATGGATTCTACTTAGTCAGCTAAAACATCAGGACTTTTTTAATTACTGCCAACTTTTAGGTTCAACTCTGAGCCAAATAAATCCTGATGGAAGACTATCTTCAGATCACCTATTTTTAGTGACTCATTCAATATCATACAATACTGTATTTCCCAGTAACATTCCAGATCCTACCACAGGACATCTAAATAGAACCTTTATGTTCAGATATACACCAGCTGAGGTTCTTCACTTTTTTTTCTTTTTCTCTTTTTTTTTTTTAACATTAAAGAGACTGAGCTTCATTGTAATCTTGGGGACAGGTGTATACTTACTTGTGTTATCAAATGTAAATATGTGTTTGGTTCATATCTTCCACAAGTCAACAAGAAAGGCACAGTCACAAGGCAATGTCCTACTCAAACTATAGGGCTGTCTTCAGGTGGAAAGAATGGCTCACATAAATTTTTCTAGATATCACAATGGAAAAACACATGCACAGGTGCCACAGTACCCAGTACTATTATACTCCTCTCAATTGTAATTCCAGCCAGGAAACAGCAAGCTTCACCCTTGGAGAGACTCATAAATAGTTAAGTACCCTCTATCAACAGACGATAAAAGGGAAAAATAACCAATAAAACTACATAATGAACAACTACTGAGCAAACAGAGCTATAGCACTCAAACACAGTGAAGTTATTGCCTAGGCTATTACAAGGATTTTACAGTAATATCATTTGATTTTCCAGCTTCACGGCAATTATATCAAAGGTCTCTTACTCTTTTGCAATGTGTATCATTGCTTTAAAATAAATTCTATTATGAAGTCCAAGGTGGAAAGAAGAAGGAACAAAAAAGTTGTTCAAGGTCACAGATAACCGTGTTCAATTGCTTATTTGTATTATTTTGTCATCTTTTTTGACCCCTGGAAGTCAACTGATGGTATATTCTGCTTCCTACACAAAGGATGAAGTACAGTAAAACTTTTTTTATAGATTTGAGCTCCACCATATATATAAGGGAAGCTCAAATTCTTGATTTTGGATGCAAATTGGAATTTGCACAGTTCAGGTTAAATTGACTTTGGCTTCATCTCACAACATCTGAAATCATACTGCTGTTCTCTGGTGTTTTTAGGACATAATTAGATAAATTCATAGATTAAGCTGCTCCTGGCAGTACTTGCTCTTCTGTGAATAGTGAACCAATTCCACAGCACATTGAAATACAAACTGTAGTTGCAATACCAAGTTGGCAATGAATCTTTGCTGTTGATTGTTGTGTGCCATATGGACCCACTTAAGCCTCTTCCATTTTTGGCTCTGGAAGAGAAGGCAGCCATTGTGGCCAGTCATGAGGTCAGTTTGGAAACCAAACGGCCCAGGTGCACAAACTTCAGCAGGGCCATCTGCATCCATGACTGGGTTTTTTGGCTACATTTATCCCTGCCCATATTTAGACACGATATCTGCCTTCTTGCGTAATGCCACCACTCTCTGCCAAACAGAACCCTGCAAGTCTGTCCTGATTTCTGTTGTGATCACAAAATACACCCAGTATATTGCTAATTTCTGTGTCCCATTCGACTCTTATACTTCAAATATGAAAAGAGCTTTTTGATGCTTTTTTTTTCAGACTATGTCTTCTATCACATAAAGCCCACAGAAGTTCAGATGAAAGTTCTCTACAAACTTGAATGTGGATGTTAATACTCACGTTTTTAAAAGTTTGATGGCAGCCACCAAGGAAAGCTGAGATACTCAGAGGAAAGATTAGAAATGTAATTATAATGATATTGATATGGCTACTGCCTCTTACTTTGTTCAAAATGCAAATGCTTTATTCTTTGCTACACAATTCTTTAAAAGGCTAGATAGATGCACTAATCAAGTTTATTTTGTGCTCAACAGTATCAGTTAACAAATATCTACTGGATATTTAAATTATACTTACATTTCCTGTCACAAGTCTCTGAGACAGAAATAATTATACTGGTCTTTTATTTATCACCTCAAACAATACTATATAAGAAAAAAAAGTAAAAATTATACACATTGCAAGGCTGTAACACTGTCAGAAGAGCAAACAAAATATATTCTAAAGCAACTCATGCATTTCATATATTAATACCATTCTGTGGGTGCATTTCCTCTTTGTCACAATATCATGTTTAACCTTAAGTTTGGGGAAAGTACTGAAAGTACTTGTGCAAAATCTAAACAGAGTCTGATCCACCACTGTTATCATTCAACTTCTATATTTTTCTAACAGCATGAAATGCAAAAATCAAGAAATAATGAATCAAGGCCACAATATTTAGGAAGAACTTTACAAAATTGATAGTGAAAAAGTAAATATCTCATAAAATATATAAAACATATATACAGAGATCTATTAAGAGCTACGTACTAGAATTCTTCTATTCTCATTATTATAATCTATAGCATTCTTCCAGTTTCATATTATGCTTTGTTATAGCTTTCTCCATTTTAAAATTGGTTAAACAAATCCTTTATTCTGAGCTGGAATAAAACACATCTCAAATGCAATTCATCCTTGCTTTCTTCTATCTTTTGTGCTAAACTGTCACACAAACCAGTTCTGTCACTCTGGTTATTTTTGCTGATGCAACACATGGGTACAGGACAAAGCATCTACAGAAAATCCTGCCTTGACTCAAAAGCAAATAACAATTATAGAACCATGGAGCTTTGCATCCATTTCAGGATGGTGTAAGCTGCACCAAAATTAAGTTCTGCTAGCAAATTAAAGTGCCAGTTGGGAGCTGCCTCATGGCCAAAGTAGCTTTCCATTTTTAATTTCACCTCAGAAAAGTGTCTCACTCCCTGCTCAGAGTAAACTTTGAGTCTTTGTAGCAGTGGCCTTAACCTTATCCACAGGCCTTCAAGAAAGTCATGTTTAGTAGTCTGCTGCCTCAAAAAAAAACCCTGCAAAAATGCTTTTCCTCCCAGGAAAGAAGTAAAATGAAGGTGACAGTCTGGAATACTAGTGAACTGGCAGTTATTTCACATTGAGTCTTTGTCAAATGACTGACAATACATTTCAGAAATATGTGAACAGTGGCAAACACATACAAGCCTTTGGAGAGCCCTAGAATTTATTTGTACATATTTTACACCAAGGATATGGAATAAATGCATCCAGAAAATGATTTAAAATTCCAGACACACATGCTGCACTCTGATTGACATCCTAATAATGCCTAGGAAATACAGGTTTCTTTGCTTGATTTTTGTGTATGGATTCTGCCTCATATTAGTAATGAGCCATTCCATTCCAGCCAGTGCATCTCAGGGCACTCCTTCAAAGATTACAGTGTTGCTGTTTGAGCTTCATTCTTTACAATGTCATTTAAGGGCAGCAGTTACCTAATTCAGTGTCTTGCATGGACTACACACAGGTTTGTGCAACTGTAGGTGTGCATCCTACTTAGATTATTTTCCCTTTTGTACTAATAAACACATAGAAGCCCCAAACTATTCATCAGTCCACAATACTAAAGAACTTCTAAATGTCTCCCTTTTACTGTGTCAGAAAACCCAACAAGAATTTTTAGTGTCATTATCTATAGGTAACAATACTGATAGAGAGACAGGGATCCAAGCCAGCACAATTTCTCCAGTACAGCATACAAATGTCAGAGACCCCTCCTATGCTGCATCCATGAAGATGTGTGTGATGGCCACACCATGCCTACAATACCAGTCCTGCCAAAAGATACTGGCTAGGAGCCAAAATCACAGCCTGTTCTCTAATGAGAAGAGAAGAGATATGAAAAGAGAAGCCATAATGAACACCAAATATACTGACATAAATCTTTACAACGCAATGCAAGTGCCTTTGACTTGTTTGTTCTGTTTGCTGCTAAGGTTTTCAAGTAAGCCCCCTTGAATCCACCAATTTCACACTGGCTTCAGACACATCTGGAACTACTATATTGCATATTTGTAAAAGCAGAGCTCACCGAAATACTACTGCTGCATTACCATTTCCTCAAAAGCTAAATAAATAAGCGAAACACCTTACAGAATACCTGACAATGTGCTTTAGTTACAGCCCTGAGGCTTCTCCTTTTTCCTATTGTTCTCTTGTTACCAAGTAATCAGCTGGGACTTCTCACCCCCACACAGCCAAGCAGTTGTACCTGGGAACTCTGCCTTCTCCTCCCCACAGTAATGGACATTTACCTGATTTACCTGTATCAGGCTATTAGAAGAACAAGATTTCTCTTTAAAATTAAAGATCAGCTTATAATACAAATAATTTATGTCGTGTTTAATTTTATGTTAAATTTTCATTTTCCAAGTCACTACAATGCCCCTTTGAGTGTTTCAGGCTTATCTATAATTTGGAAAACATAGATAAACATCAAGTCACTCTAAATCTTCATAATCTCCAAATTAATATGGTGTATTTGCATATGTTCATGTGAAGATGAATTTTTCTATTTGAAAAGAAAACCTGGGAGAAATGACAATGAGACAGCATGTAAATGTAGCTTTAAAATACTTACAAAGACAGCACTGTATTTAATCACATATATCAAAATAAAAGATTGCCATGTTCTTAATCAGAGCAAATATATAACAAGCTTAAAGGAAATCTCTCCACATCAGACTCTATAAAAGGATATGTCAGCACAAATGTAAAGGACTTGGGGTTTTGAGATAAACCAGCCTTGAACAATAATCTTCTGATAAATCTCAAATTCCAGATGGTCTTTGTGGGGTTCAGACAGCAGCTGTATTCAGAGAGCATCATGATGAGGTATCTGGCTTATTTTAAACAGCAAATGTAGCTAGTGGTACTGTTTTGATATTACTTAAAATAGTATCTAGGAGATATATATGTATTTTTAAGAGAACCACTTGATCTCCTGTGGGAACATATCACAATATCCTTCCTTAGCTCTCAATTTCTGCATGTAGGTATTTGTTAAGCAGTGCAATATTTTAAAAGGGATTTTGGAATTTATCTAGCCTTCCACAAATGTACAAAATACAATCTGCCACTTTACTACCTTCGCAATAATGTTATGGCTAAAAAGTGCTTTTAATCCAAATGCAAATCTCCAAATGTTCTTACACTAAAGCTGTTTTCAATTTTTTTTGACACAAATTCTTAATTAATTTGGCTTCTTGATATTATAAGCTATGGAAGATCAACTACATAAAAATGAGATGTCAAATCTCTCCCATACATCAGGCATAATGCTATTTTCATTGTATCTTTACAAGACATCAGATATGTTAATATTTATGGAGTACACACCAAGGAATACTGCTAGAATTAATAAATAATAAAGCTAATATTTTTTTCAAAAATAAATCATCAGATATCTCATTATAAACTGGATGTCTTCAGTTGTAGATAATTTAGTACAGTGATAAATAACAGGAGAGCACAGTGCTGATGGAATTATATTTCATTATTTAAAATATCTTGCTACTCATATAAGAATGTGTTCTTTTGTGCTTAAACTCATGTAAACAGAGCTGGCTTAGAATTGTGGATACTTTCAAACAAATAAAATTAGGTTGCCTCTAACATGCCAAGTAGACATTTCTCAGCAGATGTATATAACATGTACCATTTCTCAAAGGCACTTTGAAATCATCCTCAGATGTGTCTTTGGCAAGATGTCGCTCAGGGAAGTTTAGCCCATTGTTCCTATTGTCCAACAATAATAGGATTCTTCCATCTTGAGCAACATGCTATCTTACAGGTTTTAACCTTGCCACTTTTGATTCTTACCTGTAAAAGAATCAGTAATAGGCAACGGTTTTGGTGGAGGAGGGTTTTGGGCAACAATTAATTAGCAAATTATTGGGTAAAAATTTATAGAGGTCTTGCATAAAATTTTGTGGCACCCAGTGACTCAGTAATAACATCTAAGAATACAGTACATGTTGATACATTCAGTATCATTCAGTATAGTTAATAAGTATGTCTCCATTCTGTGTATCCAGTCTTACAGTTCAGTTTTGTAAAATCAATTGGATTTCAACCCAGGGAGTCTACATGGCATACTCAGTACGCTGAGAAGTGCTGGAGGAGTGGCTCCTTCTCTCTAGAGCTGGGTTTTTCAAAGTGTGCTACAGAAAGCAGCTTGAGTTCTCAGTGAAAGTAAGAGGGAACTGATGCTGAACTCCATTAGACCCCTTCATTTGTAAAATCACAGCCTGTTCTCCTTGACCTGGGACATGTCTTCATTCTCTTTCTAATCTGCGCCTGGTATGCATTGTACAAGTGTTAATTAGCCGATAGTAACATAATTAAGAAAATGTTGCTATGGATCATTGTAATTCCATTTCAGACACTGACAATAAAATATAACTATAATGTTAAAAGAACAACTTGCTACGAAGCGTAATGGAAATAAGAATATCAATATGAGTTCATGATTAAAACTCCAGAACCTTCAAAAGTAACTCACAGCTCAATTGCTTTATTTTCTAACAGCTCTCTTTCTGTGGAATTCCTAATCTATACAGAGTCTATGACTATGAGATTTACATATGATTTTAGTAAATCACTAAGCCCATTCTGTTATTGAATTTCTCAGTATGTGACTTAGTGAACTGGTTTTATGTCAAAAGCACATTAAAAAAAGATAAGCCCAGACAGCATTTTCAGCCTGCAACAGATAAGTTAACACTGTATTGTTTAGTTTTCTGTGTCTACACCTAAGTGACAAGGTGATGATTTGTTTAAACATTAGTTTAGATATGTACTGATCAAATATTGTTTAAGATAAGCTTAAAGTGAAGTGGCATAGAAATTGATGTTTAATTGATTAATTTACCTTATAAGTCAGAGACTTATGATACTAGAATCTAAGAAGAAGTGGAAATCATAAACTGAATTATCCACCAGGCTGATTCCATTAGGTTCTACACCCTCAAATTTAAAATCCTGGTAACAGAAACAATAATATTACAGACAGCAAACTAGCACCTAACAAGTAGGAAAGTAACAGAATGTTATTTACTTCATATTGGCATTAGTTTCTATAGTGTCATGATGATTTACCCAGTAAGGTCGAGGTTCTCTGAAGTCTACAAAATAACTCCTATATCTTTTCATCACCATTTAGTAGGTTGATTTGGCCTTTTTAGATTATTGTAATAACACTGTTGAAAGGGGAAAAAATCATATTTACACTGAATTTTAATGACATTATTATACAGGTGAGCCAACCTTCTATATCCAAGGAACAAAATTCTAACCCAATTTTACATTTAATAACAATGGAACAAATCCAGATAGGTTTTTATTTCCAAGCTCCTAGAGGTGCCCAATGACCCTATTATTGCTCTACACAATCTTCTCAATAACTTTCCCAGTACTGCAGCTGTCTGGTCAGTGGGATGAGAAAGACAGTGAGAACATCGGGGAAGCAGAAGAAAAGTGAACAGAGTAATATCAGAAGTCAGCATTTTGCTTATTCTGCTGATGCTTTAAGCTGCAAACAATGCAATCACAGGAACTTCCAGAAGTACTTTCAGAGATCAGTAAGGTAACAAAAGGGGTCCATAAATACAGCTGAGAGCTGCTTTCTATTTTCATCTTTCCTTTATTTGCCATTGGACTCAACCCAGCAGAGTGATGATGCAAAATATTGATTCTCACATTCAGAAGCTGGATCTGGCTTTTGGGATCTATAGTTTCTGTATCTTTCCACATTACAGGCTCAGCGTTCTCTGCTGAAAGAAAGTCCACAGGAGAAAACACAATTCCTTATTTTGAGGGATAACTGCCTGCCTTGCAAGAGTCAAACAAAACATTTGAGCCCTATCCTGCAAACAACTTACAGGAATAAATGTGGTGGGACTAGGACTTTGAATATTACACACCCACTCTTTCCCAAAAGATAAGATGAAGTACAGCATCTTTTCCACCTGCACTTTATGAAAATGGAGCTCAGGAGAGCCTGCATCCTAAACAGACAATTGACAACACTGATAAGATGCCATTCCTGAGAAATATATTTTAAAGTTATTCAGAAATTCCCCTATGACCTCATGGGTGACATCTACAGATCAACAATACAGAATACAGAGAGAATACAGAGAGAAACTGTACCAAAAAAAAACCACACAGTGTTTACAGATATTACAGGAAAAAAAATGACAACTTTTTTCTTGATTTTGTTATCAGAAAGAGGCTATTTTGTGCATTTTAGGTTTTTTATCTAAGAATTCTGTGTGTTTATCCAAGGTAAATATGCACACATTAATAACATAAGAACACGGACATTGTTTGGGATTAAATTAAAACCATTTGCCTTATGCATGCTCATTTCCTTTTTTACTACTCAATTCCCCTATGATGCCATCTGATCATTTCTTGAATGTCCCCTGTGCTTTTCCCTTAACAATCTTGCCTGGTAGGCCATTCCACACGTTTGTGATTCTCGGCATGAAAAAAAATGCTTCCTGACATCTGTTCTGAATTTGTTTCTCTTTAATTTCCATTTATGCTTCCTTATCCTAACATCTGTGTCATTGTGAAAACGGTAATTCAGATTGACGCTATCTGTGCCATTTAAGATTTTACATTCCCCAGCTAAAAGCTACTTATAACCATGTAGTGGTTTTGTACTTCTTATTGATAGTTAGCTTAGCAACATTGCCTGGTTCTAATTCATGTTTTAGGTTATAATTCAGCTTTGTTGTAGTTTTTATTCTGCTTTCGTGCACGTTTCTTCCAAGCTGAGGGTTAGCACTGTACTCAGTGGGCCATTTTCAGCCCATAGGTGTTTCCCACAGCTGTTG
This sequence comes from Pseudopodoces humilis, assembly GCF_049639895.1. NCBI lineage: Eukaryota > Metazoa > Chordata > Aves > Passeriformes > Paridae > Pseudopodoces > Pseudopodoces humilis. The sequence goes on along the minus strand of NC_142213.1, from coordinate 11,027,094 downwards.
TATAAGAAAGGAAGCTGAATCTGGCCCAATAAGCTTAATGGGGGTATCAAGAGGACTGTACATTATGCTAATTTCAGCCGCAGGCTATGAGTGTACCTTTGGTGTCTCTACAAGTCTGGGAGTTAGGAAACTTTTCAATTGTTTCTCTCAAAGGCTTACAGGGGCTGGAACACCAAAGCATACCCAGTTAATACTACATAAATAATTCCCCCCCTGCTTGTCCAGACAGACAGAGAGGTAAAAAGGATGTTGAAATTAGTCTTTATAGTTCTCCCAAGTCAACAAAAGGATCTGGGACTATTTTTTCTACACCTTTAAATCCCTAAGACTGGGACTAAGTATGTCCTTTCACTTGTCCTTAAAGAACAGATTAATTCCAAGAGATGAACAGTCAGAGCTCAGACTCACAACAAGCACAATTACCATCATGTTTAACAGCAATTAGCAAAGAGCCCGTTTTATATGGTTGGTATCTATGTCTGAACTAAAACTGGTCTATTTCTAATACTAGAAAATACAGAGGAGTAGAGTGATATAGCAGCTGATCATGGAGTGTGAAGTAAGGGCTCCTGCTGGAGAACATAAAACAACTATTGATCCCTTTCTCATGGTAATAAAGAGGTACAATTCACACAGAGCTATGTCTCAAGTCACAGCAAAGCTTTACTTTTTTGCTTCCAAAATACTGAAATTAGATTATATGAAATTATTGAAGAATTAGAAATACTTTAGCTATTTATTAATCCTACTTATTCTTATATATTGTTGACAACCCAAAGGTGATACTGAACCATGAAAGTGGCTATCCCTACAAGGGTTCAAACAATAATTGTTAGCACTTAATCCCTACATAAACTCCCACTAATGTATTATCTTTTAAAGGGAGAATTTCGGAAGAAATTGAAAAAATTCTTCTATTTAATTCCACCATGCTAACAGAGTGTTTTGGAAAATACACCCAGTTACCAAAATGATCTGAACATGTATGTTTGAGGTTTTCTCAAGTTCTTTATTTTCTTTCCACATATGAGCAGATAATACACTTAAAAGTATTACTCAATATATTTCCTATACAGTAAGAAAATAACAACAGTCTGTCTCACTCTGCTAGGAAAGAGTATGTGTTCTGCCTAACTAGGTTACCTAGGGTTTTTTAAATGAAAAACTGTGCCCAACATTCAAAAACTGTTTATTCCACAATGTAAAAGTGAAGATAAAAGTGACATTAATCTTATTTCATAAAGGATTACCTTGATTCATTCATCTGGATGAAGTAGTGGGCTTTGAAATACCCAAATATGATCCAGCTTATATCTCTAGAATATGGCCAATGAGCGAAAAGAAAGGAGACCAAAATCACAAGATACTGTACAAGTAAACATGGTGGAGGTGTGTATGAATCCATGTAGGAGGGGAGACTGATTTTAAAAATGAGGTATTTAAGAAATAACGTGTCACCTAAAGCGAGTTTCAAGTCAAAGAAAAAAAGCTACACTTTGTAGCCAGCAAGGAACTGCATTTTGAGCACATTAATGGGGGAGGTGGAAAGCAAGGAGCTGATACCAATATCTGTTTTAATTAAAGGTAAGGAGAGAAGAATTTTCACATATTGTTTACAGGCAGTGCAGATTCCTTTCATCTTAACAGGGTTTGCCAAGAGTAAACATGGCATTCTAATAATGCGTAAAAAATTCTACAAATGCTGAAGAGTGTGAAGGTTTTTAACAATAATCACTCTTTCCTCAAGTAAAATGAGAATTATTTTACATCATGTCTTTTAGGTTACCTATTTTAGGCAGGAAAAATGGCATTTTTTGAAAATGCTTGATATTCTGGAATGCAATAGCAATTCCTGTACTTCCAAGTAATGCTTCCTGTCTTACAAAGCAGGCCTGGGTTACTGACCCTGCTCTAACTAAGCTTCCTCCCTGATTAAAAGGCAAGTTTCTTTCATGGTTATATCATTTTAAAACCTATTCAGACGTGATAACATTTTTGCTCCTGTATCTTGGCAACATGATTTATTCCGTTAACACTGAGTGTTACAGTCTGAAAAAGCAGTACCATCTGGGTGGAATTAATAGCCTACCCAGAAAAATAAATGAGAATGGTCTGCTATAATTAACATGTAGGTAAAGTATATTTAACAGATTATTATAATTAATATATCAGTTACTGATTTCATGCTAAACAGAATTGTGAACACAAGATATTAAGATTAGTTACCCTTTCTGTATGTGCCTAGTAAAAATTCAGTACAATAATAGATCCAAAGAATCAATAAAATTGACCTTAACATTAAGAAATTTCAAGCAAAGAGAGACAATGTAGGGTATTATGAAATAACAGTAGAAAATTACTCGTTTCATGAATTCTGATTTAACACCAGTAAAACTCAAATATGACCCGAAACAAAACCAACCCCCACCCAAATGCTTCAAAGGTTAATTTAAATGCTGTTAAAAGCATCAATCTATGTAGACACACAGGGCAGACCTGTTCCTTAAAGCTGCCTTTGAATTACATAAAATGTAAAATACAACAGAAAGTCAACAGACAAGATGTAGATTTGATCAAAACATCATAAAGCATTATCACCCACACTGCGGTTTGTTGGTGAGCTTTTCATAAGACACAAATGTTGGTTTGGTTTTCACAGGCTACCAATGATCCAGGGGTTATTTAGCAACTTCCTCAACCTCTGCATTCCAATGACAAAGTTCAACCTTTTTGCTACTCCACAAAAAAAATTTACTTTTATTCAAGGTCCTAGATGTCTTTTCAGTTGAACTGATGGCATCACTAAGGGATATCAGATAAACAATAGCACATTCACAATCCCTACATGTGCATCTCTTTCTTACTGTGTAGTAACAAATCCAGAAACTCACACAGAATTGAAGATTAAATGAATGAAACTGATGCTTTGCACAGAAATTTAATAGGAGTTTTTTTTTAAAGAAAAGTTTTCTAAATGCCCACTCCTCAATTCTCCCCCACCCCTTGCATAATTAGGGCTTTTGTGTCTCCAGATTATCTTTAAATTCATGTTCTTATAAATCTTGTTTATTACTGAAAAGACTAAGGGTTGTTTGACAGTGGTGTTGGGCACATTACAAATGAAGTATGTAGGAGAATCCATTCCAAAGGCTTGCAATTTAAACAGAGAAGACAAAGAGAAGATGAAAGAGTGAAATTAAATTCAAATGCAGTTAGAGTGCCAGGGGAATTCCCTGCTTTTCTCCTGACTTTCACTTTATGGACAGATGCAAAAGTTAAATGCAATATAACAGTAATATTGTTAAACACATTTGGCATGACAAAATCATGAAACACTCACAAACAAGGCTATAAATAACAACAGAAACCTAAACCAGCCATCGTTGTTCAGCATATGGGTCTCATTGAATATTTAGGAATAACACTGAAGTTAAATAGGTTAATTTTTTTTTTTTTTTAATTCAGATAATGTTGTCAGGGGAGAGGGAGCCCAAAACATTAATTGGCATAACTTTCTACTAGCGGAATTCCAAAATTACTGCACATCAATTGATTGTGGAAAATGCTGAATACAAGACTGGCACGTGGATCACAGGGAACATTTGGAGCTTGCAGGATTCCACAGTTAAGTAGCTGAAGTAGAATGCTACAGTATTCTACAGTAATTGTTACCATTTAAATAATTACTTTAGCTGATTAGTGTAGAATACGAAGTAAAAATCAGCCAAAGAGATAATTACAGGGATGGCAGAAAAAGTTTTAGAAGCTTCCATGTAGAAATTAAGATGAAGAGCAGCATTTTACATTTCTTTCCTCATTCATGTCAACTACAACACTGCTGCTAACATTCTCCAGGATTTTAATTTCCAACTCTAAGATATATTCCAAAGTAATTATGTTCCCAGCTCAATCAAATTTGCATTCTAATTCAAAATGTTAGCAGTATTGTCACATGGTATTATGTCAATAGATTATGACATTTAAGGTCTGCAAATTTTGCCTTAACATTACTGAAGCAGCTATTAGGATTTTTGAGAAATCAAATATGGTTTAGGATTTATGTCTTACACTGGAACATCTGGTATTAGTCTCTGACACAATTCTAAACTAGCTGGATCTCCGTTCTGTTCCAAAGCCCTAAGTCCATAATTCTGTGACCCACCCAGACTCTTATGAGTTAGTAGATAATATACAGTCATGGCCAGGTGAAGAGCAGCCTGGATCACTGGGAACTGTTCTTGTGCATTCTAGGAGCATATTAGTGCTGCTAATAACTAGCACTTTATTTATAGGAGAAAAATGTACAGGAAGATTTTTTTTAATTCTTTAGTGTGCTTTTATTTTTTGTATGTTTTTGCAAAATCATTTTTCCTAACTGCAACATAAAAGTTGGTATAAATGACATAAATTTTTATTTTTAGTTGTCTTGATATATAAAAGCCATCAGAAAGGCTTTATTGGAATACCATTTTGACACCAGTTTGGACTTGACCATGCTGGGACTGCTGTAACAGAGTCACCATCATATGTCACTTAACATACACAGAATGGAAGAGAAGGGAAGAAAGGTCATATCTGACAGGAGTAAGATTCAAGGGTTTGGGTGAACAGTTGTTATCAAAAAAACAGACAAGTGACTGACACAAAAGTCCTCAGTAGCAAAGTGAAAATTAGAGGGAACAGAAGCACAGGGTTTGTTGTTTTGTTTTTTTTTACAGAATGTAAATATCTTCCTTGGGATAATGCATATGGAAAATAGTTAAAAGGCAAAGAACAGCTACACAAACATTCCCTGTCGTAAAGAAATGTAAAGAAAGTTCATAATATTCCACAATATCATTATAAGAGCCTAAGTGTTCTCTTTTGGAAGTCAACTAATTTGCCTGAAGGAAAGACGTGTATCTTCTGGTATAAAATTACTTTCAGCAGCCCTGCTTAGTGTCTTTCTCACTTTATCATAAATTAGATACAGGCACTTAACTAGTCTTTATGAAACTAAAAAGTATCACAACATTGCTGCTACACAGGCAATGATCCACAAGTGAAAAAAAGAGTTGTATTTTGTCAATATATGAATTGCTATAATAAATAATAGATTTCTGCAATTAAAGCCTTTCCAGAAATTTTAAGGCATCTTTTTCTACCAGGTCTTATTCTCCATTCATAAGAAAGGGAATAGATAAGTAATATTTCTAACACTTATTTTCTTTTAGATAAAAGCACTGAGAGGCATACTCCTGGCCTTAAAGAAATCTTTAACCAAAACTCAGCTATCTTAACCTGACAACTTTATACAGGTCATCTGTATTTGTACACCATCAACGTCATCTAAAGAGGCATTATTCTAATTCAAGAACTGAAATGCTGATGTTACAGTACGATCCAATACAACAAAACACACTAAAACAAGGTATGATATAACTGGCATTTACATTACAGGAGTCACAATAGTCCCCCTACTGGAAATGGAGCCCTGCTGGAGCAAGGGGAATGCACATCTAATGGAAATAACATTTATTCTTAAAAAGACATCAATCTAAGTGAAAGATGAGAAGAGCAGATGAACACAATAAGGAAGCAAATGATAAAAATGAAAGATAAGAGAAGCAGCATGATAAACTTTGGTCACAGCACACAGCCTGCTGAAGTGCCACGAGCTCATCAAGAGCTGAGACAGGCTTTGGTTAAGGACCACCAAGTTTTATGGCATTATTTTAACCACTGGAGGGCTCTTGTATTTTTTCACAAATACCTTGGTAAAGAATCAACATGGTAAATGTTCTTGTTAATAGGGAGTCCCTAGCTGCTACATAACCAGCATGCCTGTGCAATTTCATGCAAATCAAATTCAATTTACAGTGCTTTTACTTCATCTGCAATTAAAAGTTGAAAAAAAAGGAAGGAAAAAAAGCCTCTCAAGTAGAGGCTATCTATTTCTTCATAAATAGGACACCTTTTCAGAGACTCTCTTTTATATGCAGTGGTAGAGATGAGATCTGTACAAAACACAAAGGAATAAAGTATCAGTGCTCAGTATTGTGAGGGCATTGCCCAGATTCCCTGTCAAGTCTCAGTTCTGTACAGGCAATAATAACCATTACTGGGCTTTTTGGGTTTCAGTCACTGCTGTGACTCTCAATACAATGAATACAACACAAAAAAACATTTTAAAACTGCTGATAAAACCCCTTTCTTTTTCCACCTTTGAAAAAGTGTTGGGAGAGTTTCTGACAAAAGAAGGAAGTAATTTCAATGAAAGGGATAATAGGAAGTATATTGAATGAGAAAGAGGATGGAGGGCAGGAAATGCAACAATAAAGTTTAATTAAATTAAAGAACAAGCTCCAGCAGTGAAGTATATGCTGGAATATTTTTTTCTCTAAGAACTGAGAGAAAAAGTTTAACATAGGTTATTGAAGATAAAAAATATAACCATCAGATATAATATAGAATATACTGATCTTTGATTCAAAAGATAATGTTCCACTGAATATCTCCTCTTTTTTTAACAATTTACTTTCTGTAACGTAGTTGAGGAAACCAAAAGGAGTGTGATACATGGAGGATCTAAACCAGCATCCTTGTAGAGATACAGGCCATGGAAGCCAATCAGTGTCAGAAAGAATAAGGAGTTACCATTATGACCATAACTTAAAAAAGGTGTTTGAAATGATAGCTCCTGTCGAAATCAAAAGCCACTTCAAACCATATCCTGCTTTTTCAGCCAAAGACCTTATTAATCTGATAACATTTCAGCTCCTCCAGATCTAAGGACAGGTGGGGAAGAAGGAGTTAAGTACCCAGCATAACTGAATGAAATCACTAGTCACCTTACATATTAGAAATTCAAGTATATTAAAAAAATATCACAAAGTTTAAGGTTGAGGCCCCTAAAGCTTCCACTCAAAAATGTTCCTTTGCAAGCCTCCTTAAAGACCAATACCCACATTGCTGTAATAGTGGCACAACAGAAGTTTGTCCTTAAATTCCACTATCATGCACTGCTGTAGAGGAAAGGTAGAGCTACAGATCCCTATGAAACTCATCAAGTTTCATACACTTTCCCCTTTTCAGTTGTGTGATTTTCCCCACATGGTGTGAAAGAAAAGTTCTTAAACTACTTGTGATTTTGTGATGACAGCATGACTTGCATTAGCCATGATAAAACCAACACATAAAGCAACTGTGAGCAGAATCCCCCAGGAGTGATAGAACAGGAGCTGGTAGGATGCTCTCTGTGCCATGGACTTGCCACCACAAAGTGAAAAAACCCAAACAAAGTAAAACACTCATGAGCTCTCAGAGCCCAGCACTCCTGGGACTGAGATCCTCACCTCACACTGCCTAGCAGAGGAGCAGGTACAATTCAGACTTGGTACCCAGGACTAAGGGGCACAGAAGCAAAGGAACCTCTACCAGCCTTGCCTGTCTCCCCACAGGATTTCCAGCAGGAGAGCTGCATTGCCAGTTGCCTGGCAATAGCTAAAAACTCACAGAGCACCTGAGCTACAATTGGATTTTGAAACTGACTGAAGAAAATATTTTTTCTCATATATTTTAACTCTCATATTTAAATCAATTGACACACCAAGACTATCAGTTATAAAAGGGGATGGTTCTAGCATTTGAGCATGGTTCTGGCTTCCTTTTCTTGACATTGCCCAAATCTGATTATCTCCATTTCAGTAGCAGTTAACAATACAGTATTTTAGCCAGCATTCTGGGAGCACTTAATGTACTGAACTGCTGGTCAAAAAAAAGAAAGAAGAAAGTAACATTATAATTGAGCTCCTCTCAACAGAGAGCTTCACAGACTATGTTTATAATGCACTTGACAGAGAAAATGAGTATTTTGTAGGGGTAATGATTAATTCATATATATATATATATATATATATATATATATATATATATGTATATATATATAAGATTTATTGTCACTGTTTCCAGTGCAACCAAAGCAGCACAACTGAAAGGAAGATTCCCATACTATGGTTAAAAAAGATAAAAAAATACCCCAAAACAGCTGTTAAGAGATTATTCCACATAGTAGATCAATCCTTTTTCATACATGGTTTTTTTACAACTTCTTCATTACTTTTCTTCATGGCAGAAGTATAACATTAACAAAACCCTGTAGAGCTATAGACTCTCTTTAGGAGCATATTGCCTGCATTTACTGTTTACAAATAGTAAAAAATTTGGGTGTATTTTCTAGTGTAGTTTACATTTGGGATAATATTTTATATATACAAAAACATATATACATATATCTATGTGATATATGTATATACAATTTCAATACTTTGGCAGACAATTTCATAACACTGGTAAATGGCACTTAAACTGAAAATAGCTTTTATCTTTAATTGTCAAACAATGAAGTTGTCTTACGTAAAGTATTTTTTCTTGAAAAGAATAATGTAAAGTGGCAGAATAACAGAAGCCTAACATGTTGCAAAGGACATAAAAGTTATCCTATAGAATTTAAAGCACCTTGAACACTATAGAAACTATGAGCCATAAAGGAGTATGAGGACAACACTGTACAGGAGGTTTACAAAACATCTTTTCAGCAACCAGACGTCACTGTTGAATTTTAAAAAAAAGTATCCTTTCTGTACCTCAGCATCAGGTTTCTAAAGAAGTATATTTAGTCATATTTGTAACTCTTCTGGGAAAAAATATACCCAAGAGTATATGTATTTTTAAGCTTGTGGTACCAAGTTTTTATCATTGATCATGCTGGCTTTTCTCTGGCCTCCCACACAACTTGAGAGCAATGACTCTCTCAGGTAGCTCCTGGTAGTCAGAGCCTTCAGCTGTGCTTTGGGTTAAGCACCATCTCCTTCTCTCTTTTGCTGGTTTTGGCTAAGGTAGGGTTAATTTTCTCCCCAGTGGCTGGTATAGAGCTGTGTTCTGGCGGTGTGCTGATCACTGGGTTGATAACACGAGATGTTTTCATTATTGCTGGGCAGGGCTCACAAGGAGCCAAGGCTTTTGCTGCTCCTTGTACAGCCAGGACAGGTGACCCAGGCTGACCAAAGGGATATTACAGACCATGTGACATTATGCTCAGGGTATAAAGTATGAGGAAGAAGAAGAAAGAGGAGATATTTGGAGTGATGGTGTTTGTCTTCCCAAGTCACCATTCCCCAGGATGGGGCCCTGCTCTCCTGGAGGTGGCTGAACAGCTGCCTGCTGCTTCGAAGGGATGAATTAACCCCTCGTCTTCTTTTGTTTTGCTTGTGTGTATGGCTTTTGCTTTCCCTATTAAACTGTCCTTATCTCAACCTACGAGTTTTCCATCTTTTACCCTTCAAATTCTCTCCCTGATCCCCCAGGTGGAGAGGGAATGAGTGGCTGCCTGGAGCTTGACTGCTGCTGGGGTTGGACCACAACGCATGTCCATTTGAAGAAATTAACTCTACTTCTGAAAAGAACCTGTTCCACTAAGATGTAGAAGCAGATTATTCTGTGTTGTATAAAAGCCTCTGAAATCAGAGAGCATATCTACCTGTCTCCCACTTTATACCCTCTGGCAAATCCATGGGTGTACAGAGAACACCAGCACAACACACAGCGGGATCATCCTGTGACTGCAGAGGGAGCAGCTGCCTCTGTGGGCACTGCAACTTCCAGGTTAGCTCAAGCACTCCCAGAGCATTTCTCCTTCCCAGCTCGTTAGTTCTGTCTACTCTGTTGTGTGGTATTTATTTTAAACCTGATGTGATTTGTTATCTTTTCTACAAAAGGGCTGATCAATGTTCCCCATTACTAACTCTAAGTTATCAGACCCAAAAAATTCATTTTTCATTGACAGCTCAAATTCATATGATCATAGCAGCAGTGCTAACCACTAAAAAATAACAGGAGCACTTCACCAAAGGCCTAAACACTGTTTAATACAAGAACTGAGATATTTCAAAGCTGGTCTCAAAAGCCTTGGCATTACTTTCAAGAGTAGATGTCTTCTGCTGCTTCTCCTCAAGACTCAGGGAGCTAAATGCAGTCCTTCAAGTGCAGTCTTTTATGACAGGGGTTAGTATTTCAACCAGGATTCTAAGATTCAATATTTTTTCCTGAAATACAATGCATATACTGCATTTCATAAGAAATTAAGGGTTAGAACTTCGAAAAAAAAATCTTTAACCTTCATTCAGTTCACTTAGACCATTTCTATTTAAGAAGACCAGTGCCAGCCATCTTGTAGAATAAAAACATAGGACTGAAGCACCACTCTGTGCAAATGCAGCATTTAAAATACATTTGAAGTTTTTAAAGGCTTCTAACAGGTGCAACCAAGAATGTTTCAGAAGTGTTGGAGGCTATGAGAAATTGACTTATTCAAAACACAACTTGTCAAAATTGTTGCCTTATGATTAAATTGCAATACCTCTCCTTTTTCCTGTATTACCATGAGGCCCTTCTAATTAAGAACCCTGGTTTCTTAAAGTAGATTAGCTAATCTATTGTGTGTTCTAGAAAAGCCTTTTTTACAGACATGCTAAATTAGATCAAACAGAGAACCTTCTGACTGTCAGAAGAAACAAATATAAACAAAGGTCACAAAAATCAGTATTATCTTGATACCTGTTAAACTTAAATAGTGTTCAGGAACAAAAGAGTTGTGATAAAATAAATTGGGTGTTTTAATGTGTATGAATATGTAATATTTATATTTAATGGCCTATTGCTATAAATTATAAATGTACTTTAAACATGCATATCATGATAGCCCATTATTAACTATAAGTATTTTGTCAGGCAGTAATTTGCATTTAATAATTTCAGTCATTTTGTTATTCAGACTTTGTATTTTCCCTTTTGAGTTCTTTTACTCCTCTCTTCCTCTGAGCTTAGGTTACTTTTTCAATGCAGCAAACTGTTGGGATATAATGGTTAAATAATGTGAAATTGCACTGATGCCAGTGAAATAAAAGCGAGTTTTACAAAACCAAGTTCCTTCCCTGAACATAATAACAGTAAATTTCTAGTGTCCTGTAGTGCAATATCCATTAGATTTATTATGTTGCAATTCCCAATCCCACTAGTTCTGCCTGAGGGTGAGTATATTACATTTCATCACAGTTTCATTTTCTCCTACAGATGAGAAATGGGAATGCTATTGCAGTTATGTAGAATGCATGTGTTAAATCTGATCTCTAATAAAATCAAACACATCACAACTCACAGCACTTTAGCACAGTGTCGGCAAAATGAAACACCATCTGTCATCATGTAGAGACTGCCTTATTGTAACACAAAATCAAACTGCTCAGTGTGAACATTGTTATTTAATAAATGGGTAAATGGAAACTGATCATTATGATCTTATTTATTTTAAATGACTGGTTCAAGCTACAAAAAAATGCATTATAACTTATCAATTAGATGTATGGACATTGCACTAACACCAAGAGCAAACATCCATAAGCCAAGCCAAAATTTTAAATGCCTTCAGTGAAAGAGTGAGATAAATATGCGAGACACACACTTACAACAAAGACCTGCCAAAATGTAGGCTAAGGATAGAAACTGATGGAACAAAAATTCACTGTCTGTACTCATGAGACAAAACCAGCTGAAAGCTATGTTGTTAAAGAATAGCTGCTTGTAGCAAGCAGGTTTTAAAAAAAGCAAACATCATGCTCTGGTCTGAATGAATTACAACGATAAAGGTTAGTTATCACCCCAATAAAAGCTGCATTCCTAAGAGCTTCTACTTTAGCCATTTTAACACATATCAGAGTGAAGAATGATGCAAAATATTTGCTGTTAGTATAAATTAATTGCCTTAAAGAAAAAAAGCATTCATCAACTGAACTGTCCATTCCTATTGACAGCAACAGATCAAACAAGATTTCAGGTTTATAATTACAAGAACCTAGATTTGACAATTTAAATGCCAGCTCCTAGTTATATAGGTTATTTTTGCTATTATAACAAAAACCTAAGTAATTTATCTTCAGAAAGGATCTTCACACACTGAATATGTAGTTTTCAAAGAGCTATTACTGCATCTGCAGAGACAATAACATGTGCTGACAAAATCTTAATAGTCCCATTGCCCTCATATCATATTTAAAGGACCCATGAGCCTGGTAAGATGTCAACAGAAGTATCCAATGCAGCAGCACTGACACTGTGATGTGTAAGGGAGCAAACAGAATGCCAGTAAAATCTCATGTTTATGAATGTGAGAATCCTCTCCATTACACCAATATTGTATCATCTTGAACAGCCATTAGCAGTTCAGCAGAAATGCCCCATGCTATGAATACATTTATGATTATTTTGTTCATTGTATTGGCTTTGGAGGTTGTTATATATAGTTTAAATATATCATAGAAGCTATCTGGTTTCAGTTTTCTTCAAGGCTTTTCTTTAAACATTTAAAAGAAATGTTTGCCTTAAAAAAAAAAATCACTATCCCTTGTTCCAAATATGTAATTTATTTTTTCATATGGGTAGTTTAGAAGCCTAATAGGCAAAATGGGTGCAGACAATGAATAAAACCTCATTAATTTTACAGTAAAAATTTGGTATATGTGCAGTTCTATTTTGTGTTCCATTGATTTGGATGGCACATACGATTATTTTAAAAATGACAGACCAATATATATAGACTTAAATAAAATTCTCTACATTTGGGACATTAAACATCAGGGCACTTATTTCTTCTTTGATTTGCCTTGTTGTTCTTGGGCCTTGAAACACCAATGTTTGTCACAGAGAAATACCTACCAGACAAGACCGCAATAAAACATAGGCACTGAGCGGTAAAATAAAAACAGTAAGTGTCCTTTATCCTGCTAATTCTCAAGGCACTGTGCAAGAGAGTCATTTACCTACCACCGAAATGCAGCCACTTGCAGGGAGAAGCACAGCAGCTGTTTAAGAGCCGCATTAACGCCGCTCAGCAGCGCGGGACAGGCGGCCAGGAGAACACCCTATTGAGATGAAAGTGGAAAGAGAAATTACAAAATCTAACCATAATTACCAGGGCTGGATTAGGGCCAGAAAACAGTCACTACAGCATCTTGAATAACCACAATAATTCTGCGACTTGGTTTTATAGCTCAGCCAGGAGATGGCATCTCAATCAGCACTGAGCTCTCTAAGGCCATATTGGGACACTGCTTTTAGTGCAGAGCAAAAGGGAAATTAAGGATGGAGTACCAGCTTTATGTGTAGTTGTCATGGCTCTTGTTGCCTGAAATTAGATCTTGAACATTAATTTAACATAGAGTTTTTGTGTTGATTATATCAGATTAGGAAGTTATACAATCGTATATGAGGCTTTTGAGAACACTGAAATATTCTGCACACAGGGAACACTGATATATTTTCCGTATGTGCTTCATTTATTAAAGCACTTATACAAGGGAGCCCTCAGAGAAGGAACATCTTTCCAGAGAGACTCTGGAGGTTTGGTTGCTAGGAAGTTACATATGCTTCTCTTTTTAATGAGATTTAAAGTATCATGCATTATATATTATTTTCTACATTTAAGATATTCACCATTATTTGCCTTATTTTGTACTTCATTCTGAATTTTTGGAATGTAATCTCTCTGCTTACAAAACAGCTTTTATAAAGAATTCCCTGAGAAATTCCAGAGAGGGTGCCTTTCACATTTTTTTCCTCAAAAAACCCCAAAAAAATAATAAATAAAAAAAACCAACAGCTCATACAGATATTTCCTTTATTGACATGCCTGCTGCAGGCATTCATTCATCAAAAATTTGTTTCCACCAAGTGAAAAAAGAATTAATCTTGGCCTATACCTCAGTAACCATCAGTGTGGATACTGTGGGCCTTCTATATATTCTCTTCTGGTTTCTTACAATAAGAATCCCACTAGCTTTATTTTCAGAAGTGATGTTTAAAAGTCTGCCTCTTCTATTTTCCTGAAAATTACAGAGGTAGCATTTAAAGAGAAATTTTGTAAGAACAAATTACTCTTCTTACCTTTAAACTTTTTAAATGAAGGCACAGCCATTAGACAAAAGAAATTCTAAACTGATGTAGTTTTAACTGCCCATCTTTCAAAAGCAAATCATTATGTAAATGCATAGCAGAGCCAACTTTCTACATGGCCTTTCTTCATTTACATAATAAGAGATGCTAATCAAAGGTCAAAAAATGGTAGCATACATTTCTGCTGAAATTAGAGACTGATAAGGAAAACTACAACATTAGTTTTTGTTTAAGGAACTCTTTTGAACTGCAAATAGTTTTCAGAACTGTATGTTTAATATGCATAAAAAATTATGGAATGTGCTTTTCACCAGATCCTTGTACCATTATTTAATTGTGCTTGCATTGCAAATAGAAACAAATACAGCAATTTCAGTATTATAATTAAACACAAATTGAGAAGTGTGAAAATGGTAGTTGAGTCGTAGTACAAGTTGTGCACATGCCCAAAGTGCAGCAGTAGATATCCTGTAGTATGGCATAACTATCACTCATCTCTTCTGTGCAGTGTTTCCTGTTCCTTCTCCACACTTCCCAAAAAAATTGTAATTTCTCCTTTCTCTCAATTTCCTACTGTGGCTAGAAAGTATGTATCTTTGTTGCTAAACTATGACTCAAGTCTAGTTACAAAGATCTAAAAGCCAAGTGAAATTTCTGTAGCAGGGGCAGGAAGAACTGTGACAAGATTTGTTTTGTTGGTTTTGGGAGATGTTTTATTTCCCCCAGAGAAGCCCTCAGCCTTCCTTTCAATTTGGGCACAAGCAATGTGCTTGGATACAGCTGCTGTCTAAAGCACAACACCCTTCTGATACCAAGCCAAAGTATGAAATATGATTCAATCAGAAAAGTACAAACTAAAATGTATCACATAGTATTAGAATTTTTGAAGTTTAAAGAAAATTTCACCACTCCAATATTCAACCTTGGCGTTTTATTTTGTTGCTATATTCTGATTACATTAAAAACACAAGGAAAACTTATTTATGGCTCCTGCCATCCCAGCTTCCAATTTAGAACTTCCCAGTGTAGGCAAGAGACAATTCAAATTCTATAGGCATTCACAGAAACATCAACCAACCACCATATGATGCTACTTCTTTGTGCAATCCAGTTTCTTTTTAATTTTAAACCATATTGTTAGAATAAAATTTAAATGACAACAGCAACTGCTGTCATTGCTTTTTATCCTGTTAATGTTTCCAAAGCTCTCTCTCAGTAACTTTGGTATTTCCTGTGTTACATATTGCTCCTGTAACACTGACATATATGAACTTCTCATTCCTGATACCCTCTAACATAGGGAAAGTCTCCAGATTTTAAAACTGGGATACTGAAGCTGAAAGAGATTTTTAATTTAAGCCACCCTGAAAATCTGCATTAATATCACAAATTAAACCCAAAGCTCAGAAAACGTAGTATGGTAATCATATCAAACAGATAAATAAAAAGATAACTCCATAAACACAAAACCATCCTAGCTGCAGGTAGATATTTACTGTTTGACCTGCAACTCTCACACTCCACTGTCACACATAAATCAGATTTTTGCAATACAGGGATATTTCTCTTGCAATTGCAGCAAAATCTCATTAAAATGAACTGGCAGACAGAATATTTCTATCTTACAGAAAACTGGTGAAAAGCCAATAAAAAATTCCTTGCCTACACTTTATATTCAAAAATTTTCAGCTACTCTAGCTGTAATATTTATGCTGTCCATGTGGATAGATATATTCAAGCTGTAGAACACAGTCAATATCCTTCTCACATACAACAAAATAAGCCATGTCTTCAGATGCCTCCATGCACTTTTGCCCACTGATTTACCATTAAACTGCCACCACGGTACACTGAAATAATAACTCCTGAAGCACAGCTTACATTTTTTCAAGCAGTTTCTTGGAGGTTGGCTTTTAATTCCCCTCAGAATATATTTGATGGAAAGCACACTGGTTATTTTTATAAGCTGGCAGACTCACAATAAACTATCTTCTCTCAATTACCAACAATACACACTCTATGTTCAGCTTAGGTTTTTGTTCAGAACAGAGTTAAAGAACTGCAACTACAACCTTCTCACATAAGTTCACAACTTGAAAAAGCAAAATTATTCACTTTCCTCTGGTATCATAATCCCAGCAATTTTCACAAGCACTGATAAAGTTTTAATTAAAACAAAGTTGATTATTCCAGCAAGGAATGCCTTTTTTGCTGAAGTGCTCAGCTTCAGTTTGTCCCTGCAGAAAAGGCCATGAAAAGGAGGGTGTGAAGGGGAGACAGTATGAATATTTTGCTATAGGTGTATGAAAAATGGAAACATTCTGCCAAGGAAAGAAGCTTTTTCTCTCCCCTAGTGTTAGCTGTGTTATACAATCTAGGAAAAGGAGGGGGCTGTCTTTCAAAGAGGATTTTAAACATACTGTGTTGATACCACTTTTCTCCTCTGTACAATGGCTTCTAAAGGGACAAATTATTTAAAGTTCCAATTTTTTTAAGTTCTCAAAGTGAAAGATAACTGCTTAAGAAAGACAATGAACTAGTGACAGAAGCAAAATAGAAGAGGATTTTTTCCTTCTGGAAATTCAGGTTTACTAGGACTCTTTTCCTGATTTTTGTTAAAAGTAAACCAAAGCAGAATATCATATACTCAGGACAGACATACAAGTGGATAATATGCCTATAGCCTGCATGAGGGAGGTTGTACAGTGACCAGAAGAATCAGTTTGGTCAGAAGCTTGGCAATGAACCAGAGAGCTCAAAGTATAAGAATCTCACAAACCCAGGGTATGGATCAGCCAAGACCTCTTCCTGTTCATATTCCTGCTGCTTGTTTTTGAAGCAGCACAGAGTGGGGAAGGTGGGTTGATCCCTGCTCTGTGTTCCCAGACAGGATGTCATGCAAGCTCATCATTGACAGGGACAGCCTTACACCATACACAGATCACCCATCCACCTTAACACCAAACTTGTCTCAGAGATGTTAAAATGTGTTTTCCTGCCTTGGGATCATTAGCTCCTCTGTCAGCTTTGGCACTGGCACAGAACTGAATGACCCCCAGCAATGCTACTGTTCAAAATTCAGTTTCCCTTAAACTGTTCATTGTAATTCTTCAACACTCAAGAACAATGAACTTAATTACACACTAATGTAATTCATTCTAATCCTGCAGTTAAGCAATGAAGAGATGTTGTTATTTACTAGACATGTGAAAAACACCCACAGTAACAACTTAAAATATGCAGAATTCATCTGCTCAGTTCAAACTTCACACTCTGACTTTCATCCCAAGTTCCTCTAAAGACTGACTCACCATGCTTGAGAGAGCTACAGGACATATACACTAATCCATGGCTTGAGAAGACATAAAGCAAAAATAGAACTGCTTCCACCACATTCTTTTCTTCCTACAGGATCGCAATGACCCACTTAGTGCATAGTGTGTTCAGCAATCAGAAAAAAGAGAAACCTGTTTCAATATTTTCTTCTCATTCTCTTGGGAACATTTGGATTCTACTGAAGGGCATGAAAGCAAATCTGATCAGATTTTGGCCATGAACTATTTGAATTGACTGTATTTAATAAGCAGAGTTTGTAAATAAGCTGTATATAGTAAGGACCTAAACAGTATGAATTCAACTGTGCTTCAGTGAGATAAAATCTAATTAAGTTTCAGGAGAACAAAGTGTGAAAGAACACAAACAGGGCTGAGTAAATTATACCCAAATATAGTACTGAACAAAGGGCACAATATGGAGAAAAAAGTTCTCCAAGAAGAACACACATTCTTTAGTAAAAAATGTGCTAGTGATCAAAATACCCAGAGTAAACAACAAAACAAACTAAAACAGGAAAAGGCAGCACTTATGAGATACAAAGCACGAATCCTAAGGAAAAAAAACGAGGGTGCACAGACTAAGTTGAAAGAAGAAGCCAACAGTATAAATATCTAAGACTAAGAACAAAGTACCACCCAGTTACTGCACATGAAAACCAAGAGATCAGCTTAGGAGATGGAACTACCACAGATCCATCACAGGAAAGAAAAGAGCAATTTATTAAAATAGTAATCATATATTACCAAAAACCTCAAGTTAATTTTTTAATCATTGTCTAAAAAGGAGCTTCACAAAGGAATTATCAGACTTATAGGTCACAAGAAGGTAACCCAGAGGTCTAAAGACAACCAGATAAAAAATGGAAGAATTTTGAAAATGAAAAGTCACCTCAAGTCTACCCAACAAATTAAACTACAAGGATAGAAAAAACTTTTATAAGTAGCTGGTATAAAAGTTTTCTTTGATTAAACTGTAGATGGTTGTAATATGAGAAACATTTTTATTGTATATTGCCCCCTTTTCAACATAAATTCCAAGAAATCTGACAGGTCTTTTCTTGCCTTACTAATGAGGATTAACATGCTTTCAGGACAGATGGTTTAAAAAGTACAAGTGAAATTTTAATAAAAATCATGACATCAAAGTAGTATGTCTAAACAGATAATTAAATTGTAATCTCAAGTCACCAAGCTGAAAGTTTACATTCAGGAGTAAAAACAAAAAGAACCACATAAAAAAAAAATCTAGATTTTTATTGAGGAGACACAGTAGAAAGAATTGAAGTTGCATGGATTTTAGAAACATCACTAAGTCTCTGCTTCCACCTCCATTCCCTTTCTGTCCTTTCAGTCTTTTATTTCCCTCTGCACCGCACAACTGAAAAGAGCATTTGGTCCAAAGTCATTAAGTAGGGTATTGGGGTGAGCCACATATGTGGATAGGGAACTGGCTTAAATGTCACAGACAGAAGCTGTTTATGAGACAGAGCAGTTTGGGAGAGAGGGATTAGTGGAATGCCACAAGAATCAGTATTATGCCCATTATTGTTCATTTTATGTATCACTGACCTAGGAGATGAAATATGCATGAAGGTGAAGAAATTTGCTGATGAAACAAAACCAGGGAATAGAGCTTGTAAAGACAAAAGGAGAAAGGCAATAAAATTCTGAATGACAAATAGACCAGGATCACAGGCTGATACTGTTAGTGGTTTCACTGGCATCTGCAATTCATTGTAAAGAAAGGTAAGGTTATGAGATGACAAAAAAGAAAAAAAAAATAGTTCTCTCTCCATGGCCATATGCCACAAAACATTTAACAGGAGTTGAATATGGTCCTAGTTCTGGAAAGAACTTTAAAACCATAAACACAAGGATTAACTGTATTTAAATTAATAAGACAAGAGATTCTAGGATAGATACAGAAAACAAGATTAAGACTTGGAATAAAGCATTCTAATACTACACAGGGGACTTGAAGCCACATTTGGAATGCAACTGTAGTTCTTGTCCCCTATTTGAAGAGTGAAGATAATATGAGGGCAATCACAGAAATTCTAAAAGTTTAGTTCACAAAAGAGTGAGCAGATAGTATTCTTTGAAAAAAGACCCTGGAGAATGAAAATCTCCTTGAAATATATAGAATATTGAGGAGAACATAGGCAACAAAATACATCCTCTTAGAGTGAATGGAATATACCAAGTTGAAGATTATTTTAAAAATTTCTTTTCCTCAACTAATCTATTTCCTGATTACACAAAGTTCAGAGAGGAAAAGGAAGTATCATAACCACCAGCATTACCAGAATGGCTCTATCAAGTGATGGAGAAGGCTTGAGTGATGACTCAGAAGTCCTGAGTGTCATGCCACTGTACTTCTGTAGCAAAAGTAATTTCACATCATGCTATATGAGTGACCATAAGGTGTTGGCCAGCACCAGTTGCCCAAAGAAAAAAATGGAGATGTTTTAATTATTAACATCAACTCAGACTGCAGACTTCCCAAGCCCATATCAATAGCACAGATATTCCACAAACAAGGACTTATTAATCAGTTTTTGAAACCGCAAGGAATTGCTTATAATGTGGAGGGCACACCTTGCCACAGCACATAATTTGAAATCATACACTACTTCACAATAGCTGCACAGTGATCCAGGCTAGAACACATTCCCTCATCTTCCACTGCCTTCTCTTCAAAATAGTCTTGGTTGTTTTATCCAGGTCTGATCAAAATCTTCTTGGAAATTAAAGATTCTTATGAAATATCTTCACAGAAAAATAGATCCACCCTCAGTCATTCAAGCATGTTCTCAATATATGCAATATCTTCAGAATTATAACATGGCACAAGGGTTTAGTGACCAGATCTACACGATCACTACTAATACTACTACTACTACTACTACTACTACTACTACTACTACTACTACTACTACTACTAGTATTGTTTTCGATGTAATGCTGTTGAATTGTGGGGTTTTCTTAAAATGTGCTATTTTCCTAGACTGAATAATCTTTACGCACCAGCCTTAGTAACTACCAAAACCAACTTAATATTATTAGAGTATTATCAACATTCCTTATATTTAATTTGAGAATCTGACAAGAGATAATTTTAAATACATTTTCACTGAAATTAAAATCACAAGTTGTTAAATTAATCCTAGAAGTGTCAGTTGTAATGTAATGTAATTTCACTCTCCTTGAAGTGACTCTTTTTTAACTGCTGCAGATTGGAATCCCAACAAAAAAAAAAAAAAAAAAAAAGGCAGAGACATAATTTAAATACCACAATACCACACTAGCTACCAGCGGCAAGATAAAGTGAATTGGGACAGATGAGTTCACTTGGTTTGATAACCATCTACAAATACACAAGTCACATTCCTGTCATCCACATTAATTACCCAAACATAACTGGCGCTCTTGAGCTAACACGGTGTGTAAAACATAGCAGCAGCACTGCCTTAGGTTGAAGAGAGAGACAGAACGAAAAAGCAAAATGAAAGAGTTATTACCTCAATGTATTGTCAAATTTGATTTTGATGCAAGGAGTGTTGTTAGGAGTTCTGAGGGTGCCCCTCTGCCCTTTAAGGTCTTCAGTCTTGTTGGCCAGCAGAATAATCACAGGAAACATTTTTGGAGGAGCCCATTGTTAAGAAGGCTCCTTTGCACTTGATTTATCACCTCTGCCAGCAACAGATCACTCAAAGTTCCTCGAAACCAGGAGAGGCACAGGAGATCTTAATCAGAGCAGTTAGTATTCCATTTTTATCACCTAGCAAGTAAGGAGACTATTTAGACAATTCCTTTAACTTCTATAATTTGTTCCTCTGTCATTCCTAGTTAGATCACAAACAACTTAGGATGTAAGCCTGCATTTTATATACTCTAAAATCAACATTAAATGAAGCATATGCACTTGGATTTTAGGAGGGGGTGTGAGTGCAGGCACATGATTATCAGTATGTTGGAATACTTGCAGAAGCTTTTTAAAACCCAAATCAATTTGCCAATCATAATTACTGGGGAAATACAAAAGTATTCTGACTACTTATATTCAAGACCTGCTTAGAGAGAACACATCTTACAGGAACAGGATAGTAGTAATTTTAGTCTCCAAAATCAAAGCTAAATAGAATCAAAACAAACCAATGGCCTTGTAGAAAGCCTAGAAATACTTGCCACGTTAGAATTGTACAGCAGTGGTAAGCTGAACTTGCTAAATGGTATTGCTCACTTTGGAGGATAATTATATTCCCTAAATAAGCTATTTAGTTGTACTCAGATGGAACAAGAAATATTTTGCTACTGCTGATTCTCATTTATATTGCAATTCTTACATATCTTGCATAATTAGTGTTAATTAAGAAGTTACTTACCAGCGTTGTCTTTTCAATACCAAGTTTGACTTTCCAAATGAGACTTATAAATATTATGCATGTGATAAACAGAATTATGTGACAATACCTTGTATCATTACTGGGTTTGTAAGAAAATAATTTCAATTAGTGGAGGATAGACCAGGTTTCCTGTTAGTGCAATAATTGAAGTCCTTTACAGAATGCATTTCCTGTGCATTTCTGCTCTTTAGTGTGGCCATTACTATATTACATTTGCACATAAAACAGGAATGAAAAGAAGGCTTCCTTATGTTTAGAGTAATTTCCATTTGCTTTGTATTGACATAAATGAGTTCATAAGGTGCAAAGGGCTGGAGATTCAGCATTTAAGTTTATGGGCATTTGTCCACACCTAACTTAGAAAATGCTGCCTCCTGTGACAGCAGGGAGAAAGAATCACTACTGATTGCAAATAATTTTATACAGATGTTTGCTTACAGGCAAGCAAGCTTAAGAGAATAGAGCAGAGGATAATGATACAGACCAGGCTTGCCAAAAACTAATTCACCAGGTTTTAATCAGAAAGTAGATGACAACTGATGACTTTACACAAGCTGTTCTGATATGCATCATGAGATGCCAAATAAAGAACAAAAGGCACATTTCCAAAAAAATACAGTACATGCCCTAAAAGCCTTTGCAGTTCTAACACAGATGTTATTTTAGTATTTTCAGTCTCCCTTATAGTTTACTTACAGTTCCTAAAAAACAACAAAAAGTTTTTATTCTCTTGCAACGGATCCTTAAATGCAAAAGCCATTTCCTGGCACCCCCGTCTCTTTATGTCACCACATATTTTAAATACACATCATCAGCGATATCAAATTCAAAATATTGGGTATTTGTTTCATTTCTAAATGGACAAAGTTACCTTCATATATTTCTTGAGTCTTTAAAAAAACACCCTAATATCTGCCTTTAAGTTGCTCCCTTTAATTTCTCTTTCTTCTCTTGTTTTTCCTCTGTCCACAAGGAATAACATCTCAGCAACTCATTTTCTCTGTCCCATGCCAGACTGGGGGGTGGCAGCCACAGTGAAAGACGACAGAAAAATCTGCCCTCCTTAAGGTGCAACATCAGTCTGCTGAGAGAGACTTTTTCCTTCACCTCACCATTCTCAGTTCACAAGACTTGCTCTGGACTAAAGGTCAGGGAAGTTCACTGCTCCACAGCCTTATTTTGCTTTCTGTGTAAATCCCAGTAGCACCCCCTTACCTGACCTCATATTGTTGCTGGCTGATCCTACAGATTGTTTTCCTTCAACTTTAAGTGACTTCTCTGAATGTCAAACCCCTGATGGCAGAGCTGTTTCTTTTCCTTAAATCATCCACAAGTTCTACAGAAAACTTTCGTGTCACATCTTTGCAACAAATTGCACACAACCACAAAAAAAGTTTTATCACTTATTATATGAAAACTCTTAAATAAATCAAATGGTGGTGGATTTTTTATTTTTTTCAGGGAGTAAAAATATATTTTGTCAGATTAAGGACGATTTCATAATATACCATTTAATCCTCTACAGTAGAGAGAAGTAGCACAATCTGTTCCATATTAGTTACAAGACTGTCACCTCTTAACAGAAATGCAGTTTTTACATAGAATTCACTAAATAGTACAAAAACAATCTGCCAGCTGCAAATTTACTTGCCCCAGAAACACAGTCCATAGTGCTGTGTTACCAAAAAACAGCCCCAAACACCAGTATTGACCTTGATGCTCGAAGTGACACCACACAAAAGCAGACAGCACCTGAAAACTCAAAAAAGGGAAAAGAGAACATAAACCCACTGAAACTTGTCCATTTCCTGAATATTTTGCACCATTTCAAGAGATAATCTTGATGTCAGAGTTAACTAGTCAACTAGCTAATCGTAAGCTGGAAGCAATTTTAGCTACTTTCAGTATCCTTGATAAACTGGTGATTCAATATGCCAGTGTGAGTGATGAATTTCAGTGGTTTCAGGATGAATTTTACAGTATATTATACATGTCATAACAATCCCACACTCTCCAGAAGTTAGTAGTCATGGAATACATCACACAGTTTGACAAGCAAATCTCTCAACAAGATCTACGTTTATCTCCTATGACCTACAAAGAAACTCTTATCGCAAAAAATGGAGCAAGCCCAGCACATCTCAACATAAAGACAGATTGAGACAAATCTATCTGCTTTACAGAACAGCCTCAGAGGACTATCAAAGTAAGCTAAAGATATATGTGCTCTCCCACAACAAGATTTTTAAATCTATCTTAACCCAAACTAGGATGTTCACAGCTTGGGGAAAAAAAAAAGAAAAAGGAAAAAAAAGGGGAAAAAAACCCAAACCTGTGAAGTGCCAGGAATTAATAAGGAAACAGATAAGTTCCAAGGTCTTACATTCCATGTATTGTACTAAATAGCATCCTAATAGTGGGTAAGGATCAACTGTAATTTCTGCCAGAAGTAACCAAGGAAACCGCTCATCTAAAAGTGCAGACATGGCGGGGGAGGTAGGAAAGGAAATGGACTCAAATCCAAACTCTGAAAACTTGGAAAGCTATCTGCAGCAAGCCTCCAAAAGATGCAGCTGTTTGGAGAAACAGCTTATACATATTTATTGAAACTTTTTTTTGGTCTAAAAATCACAGTGAAGATGGAGCAGATTCTCATAGAGAACAGACAATATGGACTCTGAGGCAGTGGTGCTGTGGCACGTCAGGATTCACATTTTGGTAAGTCTTGCTTATAAGATCTGAGACTTAGGCAGGTCACAGAATCACTGGAGGGTTGGCTTGGAAGAGACATCAAAAATCATCTAGTTCTGACCCCTGCCATGGGCAGGGACACCTTCTACCTTTTCAATAGTCACAGTCAGAGCTGTCTGCACCAGTGAAAACTGAGTGTTTTGAGTGACTGAAAGTGGAGGAAATATCTGATTCTACATCCACCTAAAGAATGCACAAAAGCAGCCAGTTCAATCCTGTCTGGTAGCCCAGGAACACACCAGGCATGCTTGATCTCACACACTGGATCACAGATTTCATAAAGAATCTCAGTGTGATACCGAGAGCAGCCTCAGAAGATGTTTTAAATATGGGGTTGAAACTGGTTAGAAAACCTTTAAGCAGCAGAAATTGATAGAATTGCTCTTCCTTTGCAGCACTGCACTACAAGGTTTCTTTGCAGATCTCAGATGGCAAGTCTTTTCTTAATAAACTCAAAAATTAATACTGTAGGTGGCTCTTTAGAGCTATCCCTGACAATTCCCAGAAACTTTGTTGATACAGGGTACATACACCAGTAAAACACAGTCCAAAGTTTTTAAACTCAAGACATGTATAACTCCCTGTAGTATTTTGTCTACATGTTTAATGGAGCATTAATTGCTACCAGTTCATTTGCAAGATGCAATTTACTAATTGTAGTTTATAGAATTGCATACAGTACCTTTCTCCATCCACGCTCCAATACCACTACAGGCAATTGAAAATACACACTGTTTTTCATAGAAATTTGAAAATTTCTTTCTTCCTAAAAATCAATGAGAATTTAGCATCTACTTGCCTTTGAAAAGACCACAATTGTCTCAAATATCAGGAATTTCTTATTACTCAGATATAAAGCTATTAATTAGTGGCCAGGACAGACCCTGCAGAAGGAGTTGTGAAATTTTGTTTCTCTTGGTGTTAATTAGAGAACTTTTTCAGTCAGTTCTTCCTTAGGTTACCATTGTTACTTTATTATTTACTCTACAAAATGATTTAAAGCTTCCAGAGTACTCTGATTTAATTTCTAAATTCTATCAATAATAAATATATTAGTGGCAGAATATAGCCTGCAATACTGTTTGAATGTTCTGATGTCTGTCTTATAATGAGTAGTTAAAATTAGCCACTTATTATTGGTTACACCATAGTTAACCATATTTTGGTTGGTTTTTCTCTTTTTTTCCTTCCTATGCATATGATAAAGGTTTTTTGTTGAGTCTTTTTTTGGGGTTTTCTTCAATTTCAAACCAGTTAGATATGGATTACAGCACTGCAGCTGGAGTAGAACAGAGAAGAGAAAGAGGAATGCCTCCATGCAAATTCACAAGCAGAGGAAACACTTTTCAACAACTTAAAAACCAGCTGCACAGCTAATTGGTCAAAATATTGGGGTTTTTTCCTCTTGAAAAAATAAAGAAGTACTCCATTTTACAGCCATGTGTGCCCATCTTCTAACTTCAATGTGCCTTAGAGTTTGGAATGGGATGATCCTATCTCTGTGAATTTAACTATTTAGATGAAGTGGAAAAAAGTCAAATCACAACAAAGATGGAGTGGAAATCTGTATGGATTTAGGAGTAATTCAGGAAGCAAAGCCTCAGACAGGAAGAGAGAAAGAAATACTGACATAGCAGAAGTAAACTGAAGGAAGATGGTTGTAAATATATTTCTGGATGGTAAGGGGAAAGACAGAGATTGCTCATTTTTTGGCCTAATGAATAAACCATTTTAGTTCCTCCCCCCTTATGCACCTGCTGCTTTGAAAAGCCCCTTCTACAACCAACAACTGAACAGCAAATGCTGCACAATGACTCAAATGTTGCTGGAGCCATGCCAGCAAAAATTACCACTCTTCAACCAAGATAAACATCATATTACTTCATTACCCTTTTAAAACATATGCAAATTAAATCCATTATTCTTTTTTCTTACAGAAATGAAGTTCCTTTGGCTGGAATTCAACAGCTCCCTTTGTCATCATTGACCATGAATGGATGAACTTCATGTAGATGATGCCCATTTCCCATCTTTGAATCAAACATTAATACCATTTGACAGTAATAAATAACATTTATCACAATAGGGATCTACTAATGATTTTCCCACTAAGCTGGCTCATCAGAACCTATCAGCTGACAACTGCATAAATGAGATTAGCATAACAGCTGCCTATGACAAATGTATCTAAATCATTTTAATGCCAGCTAGCTCTTTGATCTCCCTATCATGTTGTTGCCAAAACTAAATCCATTTCTTCAAGATACATGTTGTTTATTACAGATACATGTGTATATTCCACACCATTATGTACTCCAGAGAGTTCAGTAATTAAAAGAATTAAAAATACTGATTGGATACTGCCAATATAATGTAAACTCACAACACTGCACGTCAGAGTAGCATTCCACAGCCTACTTAATTCCCCACCTCCCACCCTGAATTGTAGGATTTAGTGTTTAATAGCTGTTTGTTTCTCTGAAACAAAATACATGTTTTAATGTAAATAAGTGTATTAGCTTCTCTCTGTATTGCTTACAGCAGCATCATTTTCGTACAATTTAAACTAATTCCCAATAATATGGGACTTGGTTCCATGCACACATCAAAGCAGCAATTCACTGTGTTTGTATAAATACAAAACTGACAGGGAAAGAAAAACTTGCTGGTAGAAAAATCTGTTTGTGTTTTAATTGGAACTACAAGCAAGACCTAGGAGACTGTCATGCAAACTCATGAAAACAGATTTCAGCCTAAACCCAAGGTCAACGGTTTTTTTCCACCTCCATAACAGGGTTTTTCAAAGCACTCTAACTTCCAAACACTTCAGCAGGTGACAGTCAATGAATTCCTCCACCTGAGTTCAGACTGTCAGAGGTCTTTAGGTCCTTAAGGACGCAGGGGGCTTTCTTGATGACTCAAACATAAGGCAAAAGATGCCTTTAGGGGCTTCAGAATCCCAGTCAGATTCACAATCATGTCTTCTGTTTCCCCAAGTTATTTTCAAATATTTTTACTTTCTTAAATACGCTAAAAGTGTTAAACAATATGACTATTTGAATATATTGGCACCTGTACCTTTCCAAAGACTATCCCTCCTCTCCGGTATTGAATAATGTTGAAGTCACCAATTTGAAATTTGTAATAGAATTACCACTGATTTTCTTAAGCTTATATTAAGCTTTTGAAGACTTGACATATAAAGTAGCACCAGCTATGCCTACACTTGAGTGTCCTCAACTTAAAAATCTGTATTCACACCTTTCATGGGCTGTGTGGCTTTATGTGCATTTATTTTGTAGGTTTGTAGAGATTTGCATTTGTTTTCCCATCAGTGTTTTCAGGTTGGTTCTACACAGAAATACTCACAATTGTTTATATTTGAATCATCTTAAGGGCTATTCAGTGAATAGATAAAAGACAAACTAGGTATGTGTGCTGCATTTAAAATGACAAAAACACATATCCATTTACACAATCAGATAAGTAAATTCTAGAACATGAATCTTTTGGCTTCCACTGAGAACCAATACTGAGTGGCACCAGAGCTCAGTTCTCCCAGAAGTAGCCCCAGTTCATGGTGGAAAAGGTTTCTAAATGAGAACTTCGGAGGGTTTTGCAAAAGCATGGAAAATATGCAAGCAGGAGGACTAATGAGATTGCAGAGTGAGAACTGTTAAAGTATTCAAGTTATAAGGCTTTGTAGCAAATATCTTGTTTTCAATGCTGTAACATTCACAGGAACTTTATTCTTTCTTGCATTTCAATTAAAATTCATGGGATGTTTTCTTCGCATATTTTTCAAGTGTGCCTGCATTTTCCATATCTTTGAAAAATTTCTGGCCATTATTTCTCATGTAAAATGGACAGAATCTATGGTCTTTTGTCCAAGGCTTTTGTCTTGTGAAGCAAGCTATTTTTCATGGATGAAACTGAGGCACACACTTTCAGTTTTGACAGCATTTCTTATCATTCCCCACAGTTAGCATTGTCAACTTTCATTATTTAATTCTGAAGTACAAGGAAGGCTGATTTATACCCATGATGTATAATTACAGGCAGATGGAGTGCTTGGAAAGTAGAAACACTGAATTAGGGCTGTAGTAAGTGTGTTTGAGCTTCCTGTGAAAAGTCCTGTCTATGCCACCAGCTAAAAACAAAAGCCAAACAATTTAAACTAAATTAATTCATGCTGTTGTAAGCACTGAGTTAATGAAAGTGAACACAAAACTAATAAAGTATATTGGTTATGGATGTGGGGTAATTTAAAATGTTTTTAAGTATAAATGATGAAATATGTTTGTATTAATCAAAATCATCTTTGAATGTGCTCATGGTCAAAAGCCTTTCTTTTTAACCTCCACTTCACTTGAAATCATTTTGACACAAGTCCACTCTGCATTTTGAAGTGAGAAGCGCTTTCTACAGTTCTTTCATATGTTAATATACAGTATATTTTCAGCTGTCTTTTTAAAGTTTAAACAAATGGAAGACTTATTAAGAAGATATCATAATTACATGCAGCTATTTTACTAGCTCTTATCTGAAGCAAAAGCAAGCAATTAGTTGAGAACATAAATTCATTCAAGACATTTACTGAACATGAGGGAATAGACCAGGGGGATAAAATTGGCTCATTTTACTGTTTCATCTTCCCTGCAGAAATACAGTAAACTTATTCTAGTACATTTAATGATACCTACAAAATAGCTTGGTTTTTTCTTTTTTAAAATGAACTAGTATTTCAGAAGGTTTTGAGACTGCTTAGCAAACATACAAAAAATAGAAATTTAAATCCTCACCAGTAGCCATTTTAATAGGCACAGAAAACATCACTGGTGCAAGTGGCAACCAGTTCTCAGTAGCACAAATCTAAGCCCACTGCTGTCTTGAGATGCCATATCGCTTTCAAATTATGGCTCACTGAAAAGTAATCACTAACAAATAGAAAAGAAAAGATTTCTGCTTGAAGCTGAATGCAGATACCAAAAGGAAAATATTAATAACAGTATTAGGTTTTATTTATTTGATTTTTCTCTGCTTTTTAAGCATTCTATTCCCTAGTGACGATCACCACATCCCTCAGCCTCAGGCATTTAAATAGGTATATTTCACATTTCACACATGTTTAACATTAAACACATTAATGGATTTATAGAAGACTATAGAAACACTTATAAACTTTAAAACTAAGAGATCTGGTTAAAAGAGACAGCCTGGGAGGGTGGGAGGGAGGAAGGACTCCAGGCCTTGAGCTGCAACTTGAGCTGTCACAATGATGGTGGTGACATGCACCAAAACATTACTCCCAAGCACTGCAATTGCTCCCAGCATGTCAAAGCCATGTTCCAGATGAACCTCCTGGGAGAATGCAGCTGACCAGATTTAAGGTGCTGACCTCCACAGGGCAGGGGATGCTGAGGGCAGAAGGGACAAGACTGCACGGAAGCACAGGGGGTGAAAAACTTCCTCATGGAGATATGGCATCTCCATTTCAAACTCTGTGTTTAAGACATCAACATTTCTGCTGTAACAAAAAACCATTAGTTAAGGGAGAGAAGAGGGAAAAAAGTCCAAGGTTCTTAATGGTTACTCCATTATAGTTTCCAGAATTACTAAAATCCTTCACTGGACTGCTGGACTTCTTCCCAGATCATCTGAGAGAGATCTTCAGTACATAAAGTTATCATTTTGTTAATACAGAGCTAAAAGTGGTGATTTTTAAGTCCTGGTAATTCAAAATGCAATTAATACATAATGGTTACTTCATATGCTAGATTTCCTTTTCACATTCCTATGTGATGATTAACAGCCAAACAAAGATAACTTAAGACACATATCAAAAGTATTCCCTCCTCTGCTTTTATTCTGTGGGTAAGCAGAAAAAAGTAGAAAAGTAGAAACAAGATCTTTTTCCACTCTTAATGGAAACATGGATAGCAATTTGTCACATATTTAAAATAACACTTACATGCAAATTCTCTTTTTCTAAAAAGAATAAAGTACATTTGTGCTGGAATTTGCTAAATCTTTCTAAACTAGTAGAAAAACCACTGCTTTTCTAGCAGAAGCATTTGTCAGCCACATAGGCAGAGAAGTATTTAATCTTTCTGCAGTTCTCTTCACTGGTAAATCTCAGTAATATTAATTCACTTTTGAGGAACACTCTAAAGATATTGTTTTTCTCCTCTTGTTGCCAGTTGGGCTCTGAATTTTTCTTTTAATGAATGCAACATAATTCATGCATAGTCACTACTGAACTCAGCAAATTCATAATTAGTGACAATTTTGCACCTGCTGTTGATGCCATTCACTTTAATTTGATACCTTGGTTATTCATTGGAAACTTCAGGAGACTACAATTATCTTACACATTTCCTGAAAAGAACACAGCAGTCACAACTGGATTAAAAAAGAAAACAAAACAACATTTTTGAGAACTTTCTAGTAATGAAGACCCCAATGCAGTAATACAGCCATACTGGGTACATATGTACACATATTACATTGATGAACATCATCCTTAAGATGATGGTAATTTTTCATATGTTTACAAATAAACATGATGGTTAAACTTAACCACATTTTTAAGTTAAGCTATACCTAAGGTGGAAGTATTATGGATATTTTTATGCAATAGTTGATCCTGCTATTCTGTGAGTGCCTGTCTCCCACTGATATCAATACAACTACACAGAACCCCTCATCTATCACATGACATTTCTTGTTCTGAATTCCAGTAGGTCTATGTTGCTGAAAGAAAGACCATATTGCAAATACAAGAATTGAGCACAGACACGCTGTTTCCATGTGTCCTCATTTTGTATTCATCTTCCAGCTCCATATCCTACCACACCCAAAGGAATCAGGCATATCTGACCATTTAAACATAATTTTGTTCTCTAAACTTATCTCCCAATAGATTTCCCATATATATGTTTATTTTTCCAGAAGCCTAAGAATCACTAGGACTTTCAAAAAGAAGAGTGAGAAAATAAAACCAGCCTGTATGGACATAGCAAAATTGAAACAACTTCTCTGCTAGTCCTGCAAGTGTTTTACAAGCCCAACAGTCAGAGGGCTAACAACATTTCTGTAGTCATACTACTAAAAAGAACAGAGTATATTTGACACATGCTGATGGGCCTGTTTATTTTCTAGGAAGAGCTGAAAATGCATCAAACTGTTCCAAAAATGGGCTGGTATGTGAAGAGTTCTAGACTCAATCCTGGATCAGCCA
Source organism: Pseudopodoces humilis (assembly GCF_049639895.1). Classification (NCBI taxonomy): domain Eukaryota; kingdom Metazoa; phylum Chordata; class Aves; order Passeriformes; family Paridae; genus Pseudopodoces; species Pseudopodoces humilis. The sequence goes on along the minus strand of NC_142213.1, from coordinate 10,995,379 downwards.
TGAAACTATTATACAGCATGAAGTGTGACACTCAAGACATTTCCAATTCTGCCTCACACTCCAGCATTCAAAAGACTAAACACACAAACACGGACCACTGTTAGCTGGTGACTGCACCTATTATCAATAATCAGGCCCTGCATTGTTTTGGGTGTTTTTAATATCAGCAAAATTGTTTCCTACCTTACCAAAGCTTTTTATCATTTCTTTTAGAAAGAAATATCATTGCACGGTATTACTAAAGAATATGAATTCAAGTGTCACATAGGAAATAATTTGCATTCTTGAGTATTTTGTTTCAGTGGGTGACTACAGTGAACACCGGCTCACTGAATAAAAAACACTGGAATTCATGAAATTTGCTATTCAAGCTACTAATAAATCTACTTAAAAGTGCTTTCTGCTGACTCAAGGATTGGCAATATGTATTAAAACTCAGTTTTAGCATACACCAAAAAAGCCATGAATGTCACATCTTAAATTCTGTCATGATGCTAGAATTTAAGCTCTTATTATTTTATTTTATATTATTTTATCTCTGATCTGGATGAGAAAGGTTTAAGAAACTCCTCAGGACATAGAGAAATCATCACCTCTGTTGCTGTAATATAGCCATGGATGTGTCCTTGGGAGAAATATCTCCATCCATTTTCAATCATGTAAACATGTTCAAACCCATGGGAGAAAGAAAAGCTGCTTCTCCCACTTCATCTGTTATACAAAAAAATGCTGCTTTGTCTTTTGAGCTCTGCTGATGCTGCTTTTAGAAAGCCAGTGCTCCATTGTTATCACTGTCTTTTCATTTGCCTCTAGGGGCTGAAAGGATGGTGCAGATGGTAAACAAACATGCTTTATGGTCTTGGAGCTTAGACTGAGAAATTCAGATTTGCTTTTCATTTCTGGAATGCAGCTAAGCACAGAAATTACTCAAAATTATTATCAAGATGCTTCCAAGTCCTGTGCAACTCCTCTGTGATTGTATTACCTAGCAGAGATGTCTCCTCTCAGTCTCCCAAAGTGACTGACAAGTATAAAAAATTCTTTATGTAATAGATTATTTAATTCTGCTTATATGGTATTGATACAAGCTGCTGTTCTAATAAATTTAATTTTTAAAACCTGAAGCCTTATATTACATACATATGATATTATTCACATAATTTGCATGGTTCTGAATTTGCATATACCAGTCCAGTTTACAACTTGAATAAAGACAAAGTAGATATCTGCTTCTATCGTTGCATCCTATACCCAGTTCTCAGTTCTATCAGAGGTCTAGATCATTCTCAAAGGTAAATAGTCTGAATTCTACCAACAATTATATCCCTGTCTGACCAAGAGATCCAAGCATCAGTGTGTGTACAGCCACATGGTTTGAGAACATGCTTCCCTAAGGATCCTGCAAGATAGAAAAAGCATTGAAATGTGGTTCTGTGGTGGCAGTGAAAGCAGCAAACTAAAACACCTACAATCCTTCAGTTTTACAACTACCTTTACTCAGCCAGCATAAAACCCACCACATCTGCAAATACACAGCTCTGAAGGGAGTCCCAGCATAACTCCAAGCCAGGCAGGTGGAGCAGCAAGTGCCAGACATGGTGCAACAGCAGCTCCTCCAGCCAGGTAGCCCACATTTGCAGCTCACCCACAAACATCAGGATCTGGCAGCTTCTACACAGTCAGACATGCACATCCCACTGCTTTAATCTCTTCCCACTCTCTCTCTCTCTATAAATATATATAAATAAACACACAATGTGTATAACTTACACTAAAGATGGAGCAATACTATTTGCAAGAGCATGTAGTGACAGGACAAGGGAGAAGGGCTTCAAATTGAAAGACAGCAAGTTTAGATTCAATATTAGGAAAAACTTCTTTACTCTGAGGTAGGTGAGGCACTAACACAGGTTTCCCAGAGAAGCTGTGGCTGCCCCATCCCTGAAGCTGTTCAAAGACCAGGCTGGACAAGGCTTTGAGCAAGCTGTGTACTGGAAGATGTCCCTGTCATGGCAGGGAGTGGGAACAAGATGATGTTCAAGATCCCTTCTCAACCAATCCATTCTATGTGTCTATTATATTGAGTTTTCTGTATATAAGGAAAATACACACATCCACACACTACACTTGCCACAACCACATTCCTCTTCCCAACCCCTAGAACTTGCTCACCTCATGAGGGTGGCTTTTTCCTCTGTGTTTCCTCTTAAATTGAAACTTCAAAGTTTCAGTCCTCAAAACCTCCCCTGTCCCTTTGGGAAGCGGGGAGGGAGAAGTTTATCCTCAGAATTTTGCAGTTACTTGCACACAGCTTCAGTGCTATCATCCAGTCCCACCACACAAATGGTGAGGCTACACTACATGCCACTTCTTCTGTACAACCAGCAGCTCAGCTTTTCTCTATACAGAACTAGAAGGCTGAAATTCATGTCCTGTATGATATCTGTGGTTGGCAATCCTGTGGAAACAGGAAGAAACTTGAGGAGGGCAGAGATCTGCAGTTTGGTTTAGGTATCATTAGAATCTCATTAAAATTCCATGAACAAAAGGTAGATTAGCTGAAAGTGTTATCAAGACTGCATTACTGAATTACATTTAGTCCAAACTAAATAAAAATTCTTTGGGGCACATGAAGGATTTCATTCAAGTATTCCTTATCCACACAGAGACATACACTAAATAGAAAAACCAAAATAGATATTTTTCTTTCATAACACAACACTAACAAAATGAAAAAGCGGTATTTCACAAGCATAATTACATCTTCCAAAAAACACCCCTTAGAGCCTTATAAAAACCCCACAGCCATATAAATTTATTTGTCACTCTGGAAGCAGTTTACTCAGTGTCTGGTTTTCTTTCCACCAACTCCTTAAAGTTACTTTCTTTAAAGACAATTTGTGCATATATAATAACTACTTGCTCACCATTACTTCCTAGGCAAATCTAATTAGATATTCATTTTCACCAGGTAAATTTCTGAACACGTACCCTTTTTATATTCTTTAAGAGTTATGTAAAATAGCACAAGAAGTAGCCATCTGAAGTGAATTTCTGTATAATTTATGGCACTGATGTCCATCAAGACTCTGAGCCATTGACCACTACCCTGTGGATGCCACCATCCAACCACTTTCTTTACCATGATCTTATCTACTCATCAAATCCATCTTGCTCCAACTGAGAGAGGAGGATATTGTTGGGGGCTGTTTCAAATGCTTTACAGAAGGCCAGTTAAATGACATCTTCCCTTGCCCACTGCTGTGGTCACTCCATCATGGAAGGCCATTAAGTTGGTTATTCCCACAGAAGAATTAGCAGCAATGATTTCAGGTACAGCTCACCTTTAATACTAATCTCATATGTTAAGTAAGGACAAATGTAACTTGCAAAAGGTTCTTAATAACAAAACATCATTTAATGATCGATCATGATAGACACCATACTGCAGCATGGGATCATAATGCCAGCACAAGAAAATCTGTAATAGCAATATAAGGGCACTGCCCAGGGGTTCGGTGAGTAGAGGGAATAACTAATGAAAAAGGTGGGGAAAAAATATCATAGAAAAAAGGCCATGATTAGGGATACCTTTTGCAATGGAGAATAAAGGCTCAGGAAGGGGTATGTTTAAAGTATATTTAAAAGTGTTTGAAACTTTTTTTATCCTGCTCAATTCACAGTTTTTAATGAGACACTACAGATTAAAAGGGGACAGAAAAAATTTGAATGAACAATCAGAGGAGTGCTTGAAAATTTGGAACATTTGAGGGGGTTTAGGGAAAAGCATTTAACAGAAATCTTGGTCACAAAGGTTGAAAATAGCTTTTACATTTAATAGCACTGTTGAAAAGCTGTAATTTCAACTGGATCTTTCATAAAAAACCCATGCAAAAGAAAAAAGCAATATTGATCTAACAGCTAAAATATATACATCTCCCTAGAAATACAAAGACAATATTTACTTTAGTTCATTTAATGTGATAAGAAAGTACCATAATGACTTGTAAAAATATAGAAGAAATACTGTGATTTCAAATTACAGTGAAATAATATGTAGTTATTTATCAATTCAGTTTCAAATGTTGTCCCATTTATTTACTCCAAGAAAAATATAGTTTAGATATTGTATGTGCATATATTTTTCGACAGGTATTTCATTTGAAATGTGCCTTGCCTTCATTAGAATACAGCAGAAGCATGAAGTGCATAATCTACAATTCTTATAAGGCAAAGGGCACCTCAGAAAGAGATATTTCAATAGTAAATTGAGCTGGAAGAAAATATGTCAGTTCAATTCACCAAATTGAAGAGATTTCATTTTAACCTACTTATCTCAATGCTCCATGAGAAAGATTTAAGAATGGATACAACAATAAACCTACCAGTAAAAAAATTAGATTCTCAGATGCTAAGCACTCAAACCCAGCTCTCATGGTATTATTTATCAGCAATTTTAAAAGATCTGAGCTCTTTGAAATCATTCCCTACTTTAAATCATAACATCTTAAACAAAACTTATCCTCAGACCTCAAGATCTTGGAGATACTTGATATCAGAGTTGAAAGCTTTACCAGTAAAGCCAGCTGTAATATCTAGTCATGATATCCAGTATTTTTCATGGTATCACTTCCAAACTCGCTTTAGGCAGTGTATTGAGAAACTTATTTATTTTGCAGTCTATTTAAAAATTCTGTATTTATGTCATACTCAATTCAGATATCATTCCCATTCCCAGAACTGTAGAAAAAGTTTAACCCTACATAATCTGGCAAATACATTCAAAACCTCTACCAAATATGTTCAGTGACTGTAAACAGCACACTGCTCCTCTCAGGCTGGCCAGCACACACAGGCCTGTGTGGGGAAGCAGTGGATTTTCTTGCTTGGCAGAAGGTACCATTCTATGAGAGGAACTACTGCCAACACTGCCTGAAGAGGGTTTGGAAGGTACAAAAAACAGGGAAGACTTAGAAATATACAAGTTTCTCGGTTAAATTTTTGCCTTGTTTTTAGTATATAAGTACAAATTACAGAAGTGATGGAAACAAAATTTTACAATGTGTGACATAAGGTGGAAAGAGATTCTCAGAAGCTCCTTGGAAAAAGCATATTAAACAGGGATTAGTAGATAGATTTAAAGATGAGAAAGCCTGGAACAAAAATACAGAACATCACAACTGTAATACTAACTCTGCCAGTATTATCATGTTGCCTTTGTAAAGTCATTTAACCCCCACTTGGGGAACCATCCCTGCTCTCTGTGGGTTTTCTTCCTGACTCCCAATAGAAGTTTTAAACACTGCCTGAATTTGTATGAAGCCCACACAATGCATTTAGTGTGTTGTTATACTGTCCCAGAGTTCACAGCAATGTTATTTTGTGCATCTCTTGACTGTGGAAAGAATGTGAGAGAAAAAAAGTCTCAGAATACTGAGATTTTAAATGTGTGTTTAACACCACTATATACATATTATAAAAACATCCCACAAGGATCAGCTCTATTAAAATTCTAGTCACAGCTCACATTAAGCCAGCTTATTCTTTTCTGTTTAATAAATAAATTACTTGAATTCAGGAATTGTTTGCAAATTTAAATACTATTCCTTTGCAGAAGCTTTTTTTATTGTTACTGCAAGCATTGGTCTGGACAAAGACTAAATTGCAGTGTTTGATAAGTTTTTCCTCTATCCATTGGGAACAGCAGTGAGCTAAGGGAAAAGGAGAGACAGCTGCTAGAGAAGTCTGCAATTGTGTCACTCCAGAACTTGTTCTTGTCTTTATTCTTTGAGTTCTGTCTTTTCTAATATAACATTAATTATGTGGCTGTATAATCATGATAATGTGCTACGGCATTTCATTCTACAAGACCAAACACAGAGCCCACTGAAGGCACCTGAACAGTCTGTGGGTTGCTTATAAAAACCAGACTTTACTCACCAGTGCTGACAGGTTATTGAAAATAGGTACAGATTCAACAAAAAAAACCAAAAAACATTCATTTTCATCACAGAAGAAATAGTGAACTTATCAAGTGTCATGAATTATTGAGCACATTTAGTTCCTTCTACAGCTTAAACAATAATTGTGATACCACCTCTGCAAAGATTTGTAAGGGTCTTTCAAGGCCAGTGGAGAGCCATGACACAAACATCCATTTATGCAAAGTCTGGTAGATAAACTTTCACCTCCCTAAGCTGAACAGGTCAATACAGTGCATTACCTGTTATGTGCATCATCTCAATTCATTCAAAAATCAAAAGCTGAAGGACAGACACAAAAAACTCCTGCATAATTCACAAGTCTGGAAACATAACTATACATTGTCCATCGCTCCATGAAGAACAGATTTAAACACAGCAATTCTGTAATATATTGTAAGAAATATGGAGCACTGAGCTACCTTTTATAAGCTATATCTTATTTATGAAAATGTAGATTCATATTTTATTTCTTGAAAGAAAACTATAGCTCAAAAAGGTGACAGAAAAGAGAGCAAGTCTAGGAATAAAGGAATCAACAAAGGTGCTACTGTGGTTTATCAACACAGAATGAATTAGTAAATTATCTTCATTTAAACAACCTCTACAACTTAATCTCATTACAAACTAAGTATAACATACTAAGAGAGTCAGAGTACTGACTTTGATGAGAATCTTATATTTTCCACAGTGTTTTCTAAAGAGAATAGTGTAGTAGTCAGGAGCACTTTATCATGTAACATAGCATTTTGCAATAATGCCAGATAACAGAAAACAGTATAAAAACCCTGTAGCACACAAAACTTAAAACAATTTTTTTCTCTTAACAGCTTTTATGGATTTTCACACCTATGCTTCATCAGAGACACAACAGATACACAAAGAGGAGTATAAAGTGAAAAATGGAACACATAAGGACATACTGGTATGTTTTGCATTTAGTTTTGAGAGAGAGTACACTTGCTTTTTTAAGATTCAACAATGGAATAAAGATAAAATTTAAATACAACTTCTTTATTCAAAAATACTTACCACCGCTATTGCAGTAACACACTGCAAATATGCTGGCTGGCAGCAGGAGACAGGATTTCCCCAAACCTGCAGTTTTCCCATACCTCATTCAAATGTATGTTCTTAGCTCCACGGGCAGAGTTCTTTTGAAAATTGTATTTAAAGTTCCTTGTGAAATACAGCCTTATTATGAAATCCTTCTTGTTCACAAGATATAGAACATTGTGCCCACTGAAACATTCAGAATTATGGCACAAAATTCCATTCTGTTTGTAGCACAGGCTTTCTGGCACATTCAATTTTTGTTTTAATTATTTTATTCTGGGGAACAGAATTCTCAGATTTACTACTAAGGTGGACTCCAAAGGCAATGTTATTATAGGTCTAACAGGTGAATAAACCAATACATTTCTTCAATCCATAAAGCAACTAACTGCTCCTGAAGAAAATAGATCTGAAAAGCTGAGGTAGATTTCAGAGCTAGTTCCAAAAGTAAAGGGTAATAAAGCAGAAAGAAAAATAACTGTTTATAAATGTCTGCTCTGGTTCTAGAGCATACCACTACCTGAATTAAGTAAGATTATGTTCTAGTCTTGAACAATCAAAGACTTTTGTACTCTCAATCTTTTTTTTAAACATTATATGTTGCATTTTTTTGTTTTCCCCCAGTGACATAGGGGTACAGCCTCAAATGGCAGATTGAAAGGGTTAAATAGGTCTAAATTATAAGCCACAGAAAATATTTCTTGCTCAAATAATAGAATATATTGAGTTAAAAAAGAGAAGAAGGATAACAAAGTAGTAACATTTATGTGTTTTTATCACATCCATGTATGATTTAGTATAAACAAAGGTACCATCAGGAAAAAAAAACAGCATAAAATCTATATTTCATATGTTATGACAGCTCAACACTTTATACATCACAAATTCAAAATATACTCTCAGAATCCCAAAAGAGGTAGGTATAATATAATTCTACATATGAGTAAAATGGAGCTACTTCTGGATTGAAATACAGCAGCAATTCAGCAGCACACATCAGTTTTTATGACAGGACATTAAAGATTACTGTTATTCATTTCAAATTGCTGTAGATAATTACAGAACTTAATTGCAGAGCTGGAAATACTCCAGACATGAAAGGTGCTAATACCTTCCATCTTACAGAAAATGCTGTGCTCTCTAATGATTGTAAGTATTATCCAAAAGGTTTTCATACTCTACCTTCCAGCACTATGAAAAGGCACAAATTTATAGCCCATTGGAGGAAAAGAACAAGGCACCTTATGACAATATCAATACTGACTGTGAGGAGAACTTGCAGAAAATATTCCACCTAAATAAGCAGATGTAACACCTAAATGCTCACGTGGATAACAGCAGTCCAGAGTACATCGCTGGGTTACAATGTCTTTCCTCATAACATAAGTAAATATATCTTTTAATTGACCACAAAAAACATCATCAACATCATGGAATTATAATGAAGCTTCTCTTGTTTGCTTGTGCTTTGGGTTTTTTTAAACTGAATTAATCCCACAGATTTCCAATCACTCAACATATTCAGAGAACATCACTAAAATACAATACCAAGCAGTATCAAAAGAATAGATTATTCTAGTTATTGAAGAATATTAATCAAAAAAATAAGATTATGCCTCAGCTTTTCTCCTGCAGTCCTACCTGCATGATCCCATCAAGGCTACTCAGCCTATGCTGGAAATAGTTTTTACACACCCAGTCATGAAGGAAAAATCATACATGTCTGTTTAGTCTCCTGAAAAAGAAAAAAAAAATACTAAAAGTATTCTCCCAATGCTGACTCCAAACTTGTATCAAAAGTCTGAACACTGTCATTCAAACAGCAACATGCTGGTATGTTACACTAACACAGTCTCTCTCTGGTCATGCTTTTGGGATCTGTAAGAGCAATAAATCACTAAAGAGATATTCTGAAAGCAAATAAATATATAAATAAACTGCCCAACACAAACACATAAAACCTGCCAAAAGAAGCAATGCACTGAAACCAAAAAAATTACAGGAAAAGACTTCTGAATTTCATAGTACAGTTCTGGAATTTAAGTCACCTGTTTCATTAATAAGAAAAACTAAACTTTGTACTTACAGGTAGCCAAGTAGCCAGGAGATATGTCAAATTTAAGCAAAAAAAGTTTGACTCCCTAAAAAAAATATATAAAAAAAATAAAAAAATAAACAAAAAACTCCACATATGCACAAAAAGAAACCCCAAAGAAACAAAAAAACCAAACCCAGAAAACTTTAAACCAAATATGTCTGAGACAGAACAAACAACGTAGAAAACACACACAAAAAAAATGCAAGCAGTGATAGGTTATGAACTCAAGCCTCTAAATTACTAAACAACTGAGTTAATTAATATCCCGCCTCATTCAGTGCAGAGAATAGCAGTTTGTGTAATGAGCAGATCTTCAATATTTTAGTTCATTGACCTTAAACCCAAATGACTCCTACTTCCTTTATCCCACACTATTTAAAACAGCATCCTGACAGTAGTTAATTTTTCCATTTAATTTTTCTTTAGCATTCATCAGTATTCTGTCTTACAATTCTGTAAGTGTGGATTAGTATTGAATTCTCAGAATTTTCCCATGAGGCATGGTTTGGATTTTAACGTGAGACTATTCTTTGATTTCTCTTCCCATTCGTTATAACTTTTTAGGCAATGTTTCAAGACAAAACCCTTTGTAACTACCCAGTCCTGATTCATCACCAAAGGAGATGTCCTGTGAGTGTGGCACAGGCCGTGATGAAAGAAGAGTGGGATTGTGGAATTACAGCAATTCCTGTGCAGCATCACTCCAACACCCAGCTGGGCTCTCAGCAAAGATGGAATTCTGTAACCAAAGAACAGCACTAGCAAACCATCACAACAGAGAGCCACAACACACCTCAGGATTTCACAGATATGACTTGCACCATTTTTCTGCTACCAACCATACAAAACACTTACTTATCCCCCAGGTCTCCCTAGGCTTTTCCTTGTGGTTGTGATTACAGGTTTCTTTCTTGAGCCTTCTCTATTCTGAGTATCCAGTCCCAACAGGTAAGACTGATAACACCAGTTGCAGACTGTTCCAAAAAAAGAAGTTGTCTGTCTATCCTGCCAACAGAAATGGAATCAGCTTGAACAGGTATAATCAATTTTTTTTTTTTTTTAATACAAGAAATAAAACATACAATCAAATCTCACATACATTTCTACATGCCAGTTAAACTCACTGAATAGTAATGGTGAGCTCCAAAAAGCCAAGGTAAAGCTGGAGAAAACCAGCTCTGATATTGAGTCTGCCACTGTTTTATGCTGAAATAAGTGGTCAATATCTTCACTGACATCAGTAGAAAAGCTCCTATTGACCTATACAGAACATGGATTTTACTCGATGAGTCAAATAGTGCATTAAGTCTCATTTGTCTTGAAGAACTTCTCTGAAAGGATTATCAAAAACAATTAAAGCAGCCTGGCAACAGGCACGTTAAAGATCAAGTGTGGATGTAGCTGACACGTCTGCAAAGCTAGATAAAGCCTAGTATTGTAGGGACCAAAACCAGCGCAATTGAGCAAGTGTATCACAGAGATAAGAGCATAATTTGAGTATCAATAATTTCAGGGAAAAAGCAAATAAAAAAGTACCAAAGGTCTCAAGAAACAGCTTTGTGAATCCTTATATAGGACCTTAAAAAAAAAGAAGAAGAGAAATTAAAAAATGGTTTTACAGCACACAGACAAGATCAGTTATGGTAAGAAACCAGAAATTAAAGTCTGATGTCATCTCCAACATTTGAATACTTCTCTGGATAATATTTCAGAAAAATAATCCATGCAATGCTCTTTAGCATAGAAAACATTGAGTTTGCAGAAACTGAAACATATCCTTTTTTTAAATGACAATGTGTCAGTTATTTATATTAATGCATATACTTTTGTCATTGCTGCTCAAAGTATGACTGGCTGGGTGCTGGCACAAGAAGGAAATAATAAACCAACCAAATGTCAAGTTTGTAATTAATTTAAAACAATGTACCATACCACTTTCTCAGTGCTGTCCTTAAAGAAAATTAAAATTGGTTAATTTTTATTTGGGTGGTTTGTTTCTGCTGGGATTCTGCTGCTTTGATTCTTCTGAGATTTTCAGGATAGATTATTCACCTCTTTTATCTTGAAAACAGTGACATGAGCTCTTCCCTATTTAAAATTTTTTAGGTATATTACATACACTATTGTGAGGTTTTTGTACAGAATCAAAATATTAATTGCCTCAATAGATTGTAGTTGCTTCCTTAAGTACCTCTATTTCTATTTGTCTATGAGTACGCTCAAATGAAGACATTATTCTGCAGTTGGATTAGGAAAAGCAGCAACTATATCATTTACCTACAGCAATTTATTCAAGGTTTCATCACCATGCTGCTTTGAAGATGAAAATCAAGGAGTTTATGTTTAATGAAGACCATCTGAAGTGTCTCCACTGCAGCTGCAGGCTCTGTAGAATCTGTCGTGCAGGAGGCAATATGCTGCATTGTAATGCAGATTTTCTTAAGAGTGCATCTGCAGCAACAAGATCATTTCCCATGGTCTTCACTGTATTTCTTCTATTATTCATAGAACACAATGTAAATGAAGCTATAAATTTTACCACATACTAAATGTAGAAAGATAATGGCAATTGTGAATTATGAATGAATCACTGTTATTGTGATTCCTCAAGGATTCTGATGTAGATGATTAAATGCATGCAAAGACACTGTAGCTAAACTTCTTTTTATTGATCTTGAAAAATGATTCTAAGAATATTATCATTAATATACAGAATTCATAGATTTGTTTTTCATGACAATGCCAAATACAACTAACCGTCAAAGGCAATTACATATCAATGCTACCTAGGGGCAGGCAAACATACTTGTATTTGGAATTACTGAACTGGGGAGAGAAAGATAATAGCTTGCAAAAATGTGTTTCCCAGCTACCCACATGTGTTCTTTCACATTTAAATAAGCCACAGGCAAACTTTGTGGAGTATTCTGTAGTGAGCACATTCAAATGCCAAGTAATAAGCAGTGAGATAGAGACTTGTCTTTTTTTGTATGGTGGCTGAAAATGAAATAGTTTTTTTAAATGAAAGAAGTATTCTTCTACAAATTGCACAATCAAAAAAAACTCTACAAGTAGGAGCCTGTCTTTGCCAGTTTTATCATGATAGCAAGAGGCAGATTATTACTCTCTTACCCATTAAGAATAATTGTCTTAGTGATATGATCAAAGTCAGGAACTGTTCCTGTTTGATAATGTTTATAAATTAGTAAAATTATTCACTAGAATTGGTCTGGCTATAATTAACATCAGCAAACACTTGCTAAATCCCACCAGATATAAAGAGTAGCAAATGTACATTAAAATTAATTGGATACAGAAATTCTTAGCCACTGTGAAACCTCTGGAAGTTTGTTGATTTCTCATAACCACCTTTGGCCTGTTTGAAGCTACGGGGTAATCAAGTGCCTCTGTCATCCCT